>NC_049207.1:4741830-4974330 GCF_013347855.1 Anguilla anguilla
GACGAAAGCAGACGAACGACAGGCGGCGATTTTACAGGAAGCATCTGGTCTGGTGACGCTAAGCTCGGGCGCTCTTCTCTCAGTGTAGCTGTGTCACCAAAATACTCATCTTTCCTCAAAACTGGCACTAAAATAACTACTATTACCACACCGCTTCGCTACTGGCTGTTGCTTCTGCCTATATCTCCGTGTGTTACAGCTCTGAAATCAGATTTGTAGATAATATTCCATTTGAATTGAAGCGGACAAAGTTTGAGGGAAGTTTGAGTTGAGCTGTGTTTTTCACAGCTTTTGTGTGTGTGTGTGCGTGTGTGAGTGCGTGCGTGTATGCATGTATACGTGTGTGTGTGTGTGTGTGTGTGTTTGTAAGTGTGAGTGTGTGTGTGTGTGTGAGTTGGTAAGTGTGAGTGTGTGTGTGTGTGTGTGTGTTTGTAAGTGTGAGTGTGTGTGTGTGTGTGTGTTGGTAAGTGTGAGTGTGTGTGTGTGTGTGTGTGTGTGTTGGTAAGTGTGAGTGTGTGTGTGTGTGTGAGTTGGTAAGTGTGAGTGTGTGTGTGTGTGTGTGTGTTTGTAAGTGTGAGTGTGTGTGTGTGTGTGTGTTGGTAAGTGTGAGTGTGTGTGTGTGTGTGTGTGTGTGTTGGTAAGTGTGAGTGTGTGTGTGTGTGTTTAACAGGATGGTTATTCAGTCTCTTCAGCTGGAGCTCTGAATGGCTCCATTAGCGCTGGAAATGGCTCTTTGCTCCATTAGTGAACCTTCAGCAGACAGCTGAGTTACTGAGGGGGGGGGGGGGGGGGTGACGCTGAACACCCCCCCCCCCCCATTTACACACATGATTTAGCCCTGCATTACAAAGGACAGGAAATGAGAACAGAGTGCCTCTGGCTCTTTTTTTTTTTATTCTGAGAGGTTTGTGTCAGTACCGTCGAACAACAGGCTACACGATACACGCAGGGCCTGAGAACGTCAACCCTTCAAATCAATTAGCTTTTGTGTGCCAGTGCATCTTTCTGCCAAAAACGCTCTGATTGAAAGCTTTACAGGACAGACGGACAGATCCAGGAATGAACTCAGACGGTAGCCTAACGTGTGGCAGAACAACCCACAGGAACTCTTACTAATGACAGCGCTAAATATTACGGTGTCTAAATTACCCATAAATCCCTGCGCATGGGTGATGGGCGGGCGAGCTCCTGTGGTGTCACTGGAGGAGGGGGTGGGGTGGGACAGATCGTCCGTCCGCAGCCCCGGCGGCGACAGCTCGTCAGACGCAACTGCGCGACGGCGAGCGGGGCATTGTGGGATAGCGGGGGGGGCACACGCGTGCCAGTCAGCCCCGGATTGCAGCGTGTCCGCGGACGGGGACCTCGGCGACTGCCGACCCGCCGTGTCATCACCAACGCGAGTTTCCAACCGGGGGTTCTTCCGCGCAAACGGTCGACCGCGGTACGCTGTGTTTCTTTCCGCTGACCAGACGCCCCTTGTCAAAGGACGTCACGGACATTTGCCGAAACGCTCCGGTTAAGCCCCCTGTTTACAAGGCAAGCGGCGCCCTGCCAGAGATCCGAAACTACAGCCTTCTGGTTGCAACTCGGTTCCCTACCCGGCAACATGCACCACCCAGCCGTAAAATATGACCGTTCCGAGATGAAGAAGTCACATGTATTATGTAAGATACGGCTCTCCCTAAAAAAAAAAAGTTCAAAGTAGAATATATATCACTGATCCTGCTTGGGCTCGGGCTTGGGCTCCGGCTGAGGAACTGCACAGTGATTACAGTCAAATAAATCACACGCGTCCGCACTGCTTTTGGGCCACGGGCTGTCCGGGGTAAATCAGGCTGAGGCGCAGTGCGAGCAACCCAGCGCTGGTTTAATGTGATCAGGTGATCAATGCTGTTCAGAGCCGGCTCCTCAGGGGAGGGGGGGGGGGGGGGGCCCTGCTCTTTCCAATTCAGCCGTCGCTTTACGAATCTTCCGCGGGACGACGGAGGAGGAGGGGATGAAAGACGAGACGGCTCCCCTACACAACACCCGCCGGTGCTTTGAAACCCGAAAATGTGACGGGCGCCGCGTGCCGACCCCCTGCTTGCTCCTGACAGGCGCCGGCGGAACAACCCGCACGTTTGACCGTGGGAGAGGAGACGTCTGGTTTTGGCGAACCCCTTCCCCCGAACGCCAGAGCTGTGTTTTAAGGACAGGCGTTCGCTTGTGTGCACCTGCTTTCGCATCAGCTGCAGAACTCCAAGAACATCCACACATCTGAATGCATGCTCAAAGCCACTTCTCTCATAAAATCACACTAAAGCAACGGGATCACAGAAATGTCATTAATCTGAGAAGACGTTAGGAAATCTAGGATTAGAACCTGCAACCTACCGGCAGGTTTAACCTCTCCAGTCTGATGCCTAAGTCCAGGGTTTTCAACTGGGGCTCTATGTAGGTGCGCAATTCACCCTCCCGCCCCCCCCATACCGCATTCTTCTGTCCCTGTGTGTGTATGCGCACAATTCACCCCCCTCCTCCACACCCCTCTTCGCCCCGATCTATGATCACAATCTCAAACCATCCCTCCCACCCCCCACCCCATTGTGATCTTTATAAAACTGGTTGAGTTAAGAGACTGACCCAAGAGACTGAAGAGAAGTTAGATAGACCCTGTTCACTTATATATATATATATAATCAGTATGTGACAATCTAAGGGGCGCCCTAGCCAGGATGATTCACGGAAGTGTCGACTTTGTCGCAAACGTTCGCAGGGCAGTTCCTTAAAGGCGAGCGCTGTTCCCGTGTTCCCCCTCGACCTTTACGAGGAGGCCAGGAGCGAATCGATATCCCATCTCCCGTCTCCAGTCGCCGAACCCTGGGCGACGGCGAAGGTGAGAGGCCCGTCGGTCTGGTCCTGAGGTCACACCGCGATAAGCTCGCGGCGTCGTAAAAACCGAGACAAAGAGCTCCCCAAATCAACTGCCTGCCTCCGATTTTCCCTTCCAGTTGTGAACAGGCATTATTTCCATTGGCCTGTTTTTTTTTTTTTTACTTTTCAAAGCCCTGTCAGGGTAAAAAAAAAAAAAAGCTGCCTTTCCCATAATTTGTGTTGATTTTGATTTGGTAGTTACGACACGGCTGCTCAGAATTTATTGGACGAAGGCAGACGAACGACAGGCGGTGATTTTACGGGAAGCATCTGGTCTGGTGACGCTAAGCCCACACACTTCTCTATAACTCTATAGCTCTCCCTCTCTCTTTCTCTTTCTCTCTCTCCCTCTCTCTCTATAGCTCTCTCACTCTCTCTATTGCTCGCCCTATGCTCTCTCACTCTCTCTCTATAGTTCTCACTAGCTATCTATCGCTCACTTTATAGCTCTCTCACACTCTCCCTCTCTATAGCTCTCTCACTCTCTATCGCTCGCTCTATAGCTCTCTCGCTCTCTCTCTATAGCTCTCACTCGCTATCTATCGCTCGCTTTATAGCTCTCTCTCTCTATAGCTCTCTCTCACTCGCTCGCTTTATAGCTCTCTCACTCTCTCCCTCTCTATAGCTCTCTCACTCTCTATCGCTCGCTCTATAGCTCTCCTGCTCTCCTGCTCTCTCCCTCTATCACTCGCTCTATAACTCTCCCACTCTCTCTCTCTATAGCTCTCTCTCTCTCTCTCTCTCAATCTCTCACAACCCCACCACACTCAGTGCGATCAAAAATAGTTTCTTTCGCTCAAAAGAGGCACCAGAATAGCCGTCATCGGCACGGCAGCGTAAAGGCAGTAAATGATACGTGATTAATCGCACTCCAGGAGCAGCTCATTAATATGCCGGAGGACCTCCGCTTCCAGCCCGTATGAGTAGGCCGCAATTAAGGGAAAACAAATAAACAAATAAATACACACAAACAGAAACGGTTCCTTCCAGAAAAGCCAGTCGCTAAAAAAAAAATCACACGCTGAAATACTCCAATCAGCTCAGGTTTTTCCATGAGAAAAAGGCCACAGTCAGTGAACTGTCAAACGCGGGGTAGGACAATAGAATCAGAAGTGGACTGAAGATGGCAGTAGTTAAGGGGCATTCACAGTTATAGTAGGTAAATGCTTAGGAGGATGCCTTTGTTGTTTTTTTTGTTTGTTTTGATTTTGTTTGTTTGTTTGTTTGTTTTTTTGGAGGAGTTCATGGAAGAGGTGATAAGAATGAAACCGATAATGTGTCAATTTGCAAAAGAGGCTGTGTGAAAAGGTATTGGTTAGCTAAGTTGTTAAAATGAATAGGGGGTATGATTTGGAAATGTAGTAGATATGTAGGACTGAGCAATTATGGTGGATTTGTATGTTTTGATGTAAGTCTAGTCATGTTTGGTGTGTATGGATGTTTTGTATTTATGCTAGGATGTTTTGTGTGCGATAAATGTATATGATGTCACGTTGTGTGTTTATAATGAAACGAAAATAAAATCATACAAAAAAAAAAAATTACTGCTCTTCATTGCTCCTAAATGGGAATTCATTTGAATTCACTGATAGCTCCAGCATCTAGAACAAAGACTATAATGTGAGTACGTATCTTAAAAAGCAATGCTATTAATAAATGTGGTTTGACCCCGTTTGCTGTGGTATTGTTTCACCATATCCAGTATCGTTCAGTGACGTAGGGAAATATAATTTTGCGTGTGCAAAATGTGAAATTCTTTTGACCGTTTATGTAACGTATTATGAAACATACTTTTCATAAGATGTGTGTGGGTACGGATACTGTATCTCCTCATTAGCTGTGTGTTCATTGCATACCCACTTTTAAAAAATGCTTCACACAGGCCGAGTTACGATCACACTAATGACACAAAAAATATATGCCTGCTGTAATTTCTCTAGATGGAACTCTCAGAGCTAAATGCTACACACTTACTTCCATTTATCTTTCACTGTTTTCCACATCACCATGGTGGGCATATCTCTCATCAAATCTAGCACCCTTACCTCTAATGGAAACATTTTTTAAACGATTATTCAACGACTCAACCTGCTTCACCAGACAGATGTAACATGGCCTGCTTCACGACTGCAATATCATTGGTCAACTCCCGGGAAGAAAGAAAATGTAAACAAGGACTTATGCGTGCACTTCCGAGCAAGGCATCCTCATACATCCCTAATCTTGAGAAGATTTATCGCTATAATTGAGCTGGTGATTGCTGAAGCCGTCCAGGGCTTTTGTCGCGTCTAAGCCTTGATGGTATTGAAAGAAGTATGGCTTTAACTACCCGCTAAGGAAGTTCCTTGTAAGTGCCCCATACACATTACAACACATCACATTACATTCATTTAGCAACTTGCAATGGAGGAGCGCATAAGTACACTCCACTTGATTTATGTCAGCAGTCGTGTCAGTCTTGGCCGTTAGCATTCCCAGCCCAGCTTGAGTTTATACATATATTCAAGCTGAGCTCGTGCCATGTTCCATCAGCAAGCAGAGGAGCCTTTTGTTACAGCGCCAATGGAAACAGACAGCTCAAGTCTCCCAGAACGTATGGGTCTCTCTCTCTCTCTCTCCCTCACTCTCTATCTCTGTCTCCCTCTCTCCCTCTCTCCCTCTCTCCCTCTCCCTCTCCCCCTCTCTCTCTCTCTCGCTCTCTCTCAAGTTAACTCTTAGCCTCAGCTCCCGCACTCCAGCAAACCGTGTAAAAAAAAAAAAAAAATCCCCCCGGAAATATTTTTAAAGAAGATAAAATTTATTTAATCTTCCAGATCCCTCTGTCAAGAGTGCTTCCAGGTCTCCCAGAAATCAGTTCTGCCAAGTTGGGTCGTGTGATGGAAGACCAAACAATTTAGAGTCTCCAATTTGCCTACCTGCATGTCTTTGGACTGTGGGAGGAAACTCACGCTGACACAGGGAGAACAGGGAGAACGTGCAAACTCCACACAGGCCGGATTCGAACCCCCCACCAAAGTGCCGCCCCTCCTTGCGATATAGAAAGTCGCTTATCTCACACTTATAATGAGCAGGTATTACCGAAGTTCCCTTGCGAACCGCTATACCCAGGTCACATGCTAAAACACACAAACGGAGTGTGACAGCTCCCACAGCCCTCCACTGCTCATGGGAACAGGGCCGTAACTGTGATCGCACCATAAACGCACGATAAAATTTGATGAGGTTTTGGTCTTGAGCGCTAATGTTTTCATTCTTTTTCTTTTTTCTTTTCTGGATTTATGAACAGTCTGTTCATTTGTGAAATAAAGTGTCTGGACGCGTACCTGTGCTGTGCTAGCCGATGTCTGTTCTGCTGTTGTGGGGAATGACACAGTCATAGGTACAGTGGGTAAAGCCCCATCTGCAGTCTGGCTCCAGTAACCCCACGTGCCATTAGGGCTGTATAACGTGTGTCTCCACCATAGACAGTCACATCAAAGTGAACCTGTGGAGAGGGGGGTGTGTGTGTGTGAGTGTGTGTTCGTGTGCATGTGTGCGCGTGCATGTGTGTGTATGTTTGTGTGTGTGTGTGTGAGTGTGTGTGTGCATGTGTGGTGGGGGGGGGTGGGGAGGTTTCAACACGTTTCACACTGAACTGCCCCACACACGTTCCACGACAGCGTGAATCTACGAGACCAAAATCGCTGAACACAAAAGCTTCTTATGACGCTTCGCTTTCGCGTATCTGTTGAAGGAATGACTGATATCGTGAGCATATGCTTGGATGAGGGTTATGAGGGAATTAAAATGCAAGTAAAAACACTGAATATCAGGGGATAAAAAGGACGACAAGAGTTACAACGGGAGGAAACCTTTCATGCATGTTATGAGAAACGGAGATGACTCTCCAAAGATCGTCTCCGTCACGCCATTAAATTAAGCTGTTCGTGCAATATGGTCAAAGTTTTGTTTTTTTCCAGTGTTTGGCTAATTGTTTTATGTCTGCTAAAAAAAGCCACTACTAGATATGTTGCGTTGGCTCAATTACCCTTCTATTTGGACAGTGACAGTAGTGTTCTGTACTCCAGTACACTAGATTTGAAATGAAACAATGAATATGAGGTTAAAGTGCAGACTGTCAGGTTTCATTTTAGAGTAGTTATTAATACATTTATTTCATCCACATCCAAAGATCCATGTAGGAGTCACAGCCCTTTTCATACATAGTCCCCAATTTTTCAACCAAGTACATTTGGTCCCCCAAAATGGAGGAACTATGAATAAAAAGGATTTCAATTCCTACATGGTTCACCTGACATGGATGTACACCATTAAATTAAACCTGTCAGCCTACACTGTAACCTCAATATTCATTGTTTAATTTCAAATGCTGAAGCACAGAGTTTAAACAACAAAAACTGTGTCTCTGTCCAAATATTTACAGACAGTGTGGGTGTGTGCGTGTGTAAACATTAGACTAATGGGTGTCCATTTATAATTGTTAGAACTGTGTGTCTTATAAAAAAGCTCCACTGTCCTATCTGCACCTGAGAGAGTGCAGAAGCGACTGTGAGAAATGGCTGGGGGGGTGTTTCGGTCAGCTGTGAATTGTAGCTTGAAATTTTTCTTCTCTCTCTCTCTGAGGCCAATACAAAACAGCGTGGCTCAAAAATAAAAGCATTCAGATAATAAAGTACATGCATGGCTCCCATAAAAAAATGTGGTTATTTTTATGTGGTTTTTTTTTTTTACTGCCATAGTATCTTGGGCTCCCCACACCGCCGTACCCACAATTCCCTTCACGCACGAAGCCAATCAGTGCTGCCCAGCGGTGGCCAATGGCAGTTGACCCCTGGAATCCTTCCCCTGCGAGCGGCCATCAAAGCCTGCACCTGCAGTTTGGCCCCCTGTCTCTCGATTAGTCCTGAGCAGGGCCCGCTTTATTCTTTCTCCAACAGAGGGCGCTGTCCGTATCGGAGCCCAGAAGGTCGCTGATTGAGAACCTTAAGGAACCCCGCAGAGGTAGCCATTTTGAGCACAACCTTCGCCTTTCGTCCCACAGGAGTCAGTGGGGTTAGTGTTCATTGCGGGGTAATTAAAATGTAAGCATGTAAGGAAGGCCATTAAATGAAGAAAACTATCACCACAGGATGTTGCTTTTACTCTGTAGGGGGGGTGGTGGTTGTGGGGGGTGGGGGTGGGGGGGGCCCACATCAGAGAGCCCCTCCCACACGAGCCGTGTCCTCCGCTACTACCCAGTCTGAGACGGGACGTCTGACAGGGCCGTCCCACAGCGCCCAATCAATGATGCACCCTGGGAGAACAAGGGGGTGGGGGGGGGGGGGGGGTGGGGGGGGGAGTCTCCCGGATCAGACGCGACCTTTAAAAAGGTATCGATCAAGACGGACCGCCAGGGTTGCCAGAAATGCTCAATGAACAGAAAAAACACTTAAGTCCCCAGTTCCTCAATTCAAGGTAAAAAAAAACCCAAACCTGGCAGAAAACAGCAGGGAAAAAAGCAAGGAAGTCTGAGGGTGAGAGAGCAGTTAACGATGTCGTATACATTACTCAATTATTATTATTAGTATTTTTATTATTAGTAGTAGTAGTAGTAGTAGTAGCAGTATCAGTATTATTAATATTATTTCTTACTATTATTAATATATATTAATTCTTAATGATAATAAGTTATAATAGATTTTTTCTTAAAGAATCTTTTTTTGGGGGGGGGGGGGCGAGGGGGGAGTGTTTGTTGGTTTCTTCCTCATGATTATTACATTACATTGCATTACATTACGGATTATGGTTTCTTCCAGGTTACGCTTAGCGAGGCTCACCCCCACTGTCTGGCTGCCTGGTGGTACAGTCCAAGACTCCATGTACTCTGCTGCAAGGCCTGCCTTCATTACGACAATCTGCACGAGCGATCAATACTCCGGTATCTCATTACTGTCTAGCTGAGAGGAGAAGCTCTGTGATGGGCGTCTCTGGGCCTGAATGCCCAATAGCAGCAGCGTACGCTGGCAGACTCGTGTTCCTGCTCCCTTTTTACGTACCCAGGGCCAAGAGCCATTAAGAGACATTAACATTATTCTACCAGGAAAAAAAAAGAACAGAACTCAGGTCAAGTGTCTGGCTGGACGTTGGTCTATATTTGACCACAATGGCTGCTAATCCGCGGTCCAGGAGGACTACGGCGAGTAAAGACCCTTGTTAAATCAAGGCACTTCACAATCCGATTCAACTAATAATGAGACCTGACTGGGAAATTTAGTTAAATCCTGGTCTGGGGATTGGTTAATGATTTGTAAGGACAGGAAAACCCTTCAGGCCATGGTACAAAAGCCCACTCCAGTGGAGGGCTGGGCAAACTTTAAGCTGCGGAAGTGAGAGGAATGGGGAGGACACGAGGAACAGCTTTTCTGAAGCAGCGTCTGAAAATAGCAAACAGGGAGGGGGGGGGGAGGGTCTGTTTGGCCCCAGGGCCGTTTTACTAGCGGAGCTGAGCTGAGTGCTTCCTACTCTATGAGCTGAGCTATTCAGAGAGAGAGGAAGCAAGAGTCATGTGACTCGCCATGTGCTGACACTCTCTCTCTATCTCTCCCCCTCTCTCTCTCGATCTCTATCTCTCTCAATTTCAATTTCAATTTGCTTTATTGGCAGGACAACTACAGTCGTAATACCAAAGCAACACATGTACGACATTCTCTATCTCTCAGTCCGTCTGTCTGTCTGCCTGTCTGTCTGTCTGCACCACCAAGGGCAAAGAAACAGAGAGTAGGTGGAATCATATCAAAAGAATATTTAAAATGTGTAATGTGACGGATGTGACAGTTGCAGACCTGTACGTGTTGGGTGTAAATTTCTGCTCACATCTGCCCTGTGAGGAAAACTGATGGGTTTTCGGCCTACATCGAACCCTACGGACGAAACGGCTCCACCTCAAATGGTCACCAATGGCAAGCGAGCGAGCGAGCGAGCGAGCGAGCGAGCACGGCGACTCTTCCCCCTCTCTGACATTTCCAGAATACAGAAAAAAAAAATCAGACAAGAGGCAAAATGTCCTCCGTGTTTTTGTGAGACGGAGCTGCTCTCTGACCTCCAGGCAGGTCGCCTGTGTCTGAGGCACCGCTGGTGACCGCCATCGCTTCGATCGCCGTCGTGAGAGTGTGTGGGAGGGGTGGGGGGGGGTAATGAGGGGGGTTTGTCCTTTACAGGATGGGGGGGGGGTTGGGGGTAGAGCCAGAATCAGGTTGAGATAAAACACTACTGCTTCTCCAGGTTTTATGGGAAGGGGGGGGGGGGGGGAGTGAGGGGGGTTGTCCTTTCAGGTGGAATTGCGAAATTGGGAGCCTGAATCTGATTTTTTCCGGGTTTTCTGGGATGGGGGGTGTTTGTCCTTTACGGGTGGAGTTGTGAGATTGTGGAGGGGGGGGGGGGGGGGGGGGGAGTAGGGTACCACCAGAATCAGGTTGAGCTCCTGCTTCTTTCGGTTTTCCCCCCACCGTCACCAGGCGCCAACGAAGAGCGAGCCACCTGCCACTTATCCGCTGTACCAGAGCGCTGTCATCCGCTAAAGCACGTATGCACAGTCGCTAGCGTGACCTCCTTCTCGCCAGCTGCGTCTGTGGCCGTGTCATGAGACCGCAGAAGAAGGGAGGGAAAAGCAGGGTGGTGATGCTCACCCTCTCTCCTTTCTCCCCACAATGAAGACTTTATATTCGGCTGACATAAAAGCCGTTTGTTCCAAACGCGATGCTCAGAGCATCGTCTTCTGCGCCGGAGAGCAACTGCGCTGGCCGACAGCAGACCGAAACCCATCATAATGATGGAGAAATCTGATGTGGATAAATATGTTAATAAGACACAGTCGGCTCTCCCCAGAGTGCCATTGTTTAAGGAGTTCTGAATCTGAGAGATGCAGGTTTGAATCCCTTTTGAGACACTGTAAGGTACATTTCCACAATTTTTCCACAAAAGTCGCTTTCTAAAGAAGTTACAGAGCTTAAAAGATGCATCAGATGTACAATCATTAATCCTGTCAGTCAAGATAAATGCCTCAGCTTACTAATTAAACAATGTAATAGCTGCTTGTTACACATTCAATTATCAGAGAAGGGGGGATTAAAATTCAGCCTCTTTTCTTGATACATTTTTTTGAAAGTACAGACAGTGAAACAGAACTGGGCTGATGCGAGTGGCCTAAAAATCGAAAGAAGCCTTCCAACGTCACGAATGCCAGCCCGCTGGTTCCCCCAGATCCACACAGTGTCTCAGAAACAATCGGCACGGCAGCGATATCACGCGGGCTAATTAACAGTGCCGAGTTAATTCGTGGAGTCATCTGCGTGTGAATGACATCGACGGGGGGATCCAGATGGTGAAATGACATCTTACTTGCGAGGGTTCGGTAGCGTTAGCGCGTCATCGGCGCGCGGTCGTTACACACAGAGAGCCCGCGCGGCCGCCGAGCTTTGCGTAAACAGACGCGGCTTGGTCACGGTGAGTCATTAAATTAAACAAATGGATAAAACGAGAAGTGAGACAGTGCACTTGAGTACGAGCTGCTCACGCTCTCTCTCCAGAAGAGAAGGAACGGTAATGCACACCCCTCCCCCCCCCCCCCCCCCCCCCCCCCCCCCCCCCAATATTTCGCTTTTTCATGTTTGAAAGGAGCAGCGTCATCGATAAGCGCCTGAGGTCTAGGCAGCGGCCTTTCTCAAGTTCACATCTTGTGACTGTCTTACTAACTTCTGACTAACTGTTGGCATTTCAATAAAAAAAATTAACCCAAAAAAAGTTTAGTAACATTTCAACTTTTACTTTCTGTAAAAAAATTTACATAGGAAGGCAAGCATACACACACACACACATGTACACATGCACACGCACGCACTCACACGGACACAACACTGCATAGAGAAACTTCAATGGTGGTTAGTCATACCTCTAAGATGAAACAACATAGGCACTAAAGGAGGAAAAAAGCCTATCATTTTTTTTTTTTTAATATCAATTTTTGGGGCAATATTTCAGGCAACGAACAATAATTTTTCCACCTGCAAAATGTGCAGAACTCAGGGTTAGCCTGCCCAACCTAATACCACATCAGCCTTTTCTCTCCATCAGTGGGTGCCTGGAGTAACCTCAAAATAGAATCAATTAGGCCTCAAGCCCAAACTGAGATAAAATAAAAGGTTCACTGAACTTCTGCTAGCAGGGCGCAGAATAGCATTATATAGCGAGACCAGGGGCGCGTTCCAATCGCTTATTTTATCCGTCCTTGTCTCGTCAGTCCTCGCCCGACCCGGAAATCGATCGAGGTCCGCCACCTTTAAGGACGTTCCAACCCGTTAAACGCTCCTTGAAGAAGCAAGGAGCAAGGAGCTAGGAGGCTCCTGAAGGATGCTTGAGCAAGGAAACACTCCTTTATAGAAGTATTTTTTTTCGAAATGTATAAGCAATCGACCAGTGGATCCAGCTATCCCCATCCGCCATGTCTGTAATTGACATGAGTGCAAACTGACGCTTGACTGAACAAGGACGTTCCTATTTCCCGATACACGTTTCCTCGATTCCTCCATCCTTGTGTCCTCCGTTGGGTGGAGCTAAGGAAGCGAGCAAAGGACGTGAGGAAATGATGCAAGGAGGTAAAATACGTGATTGGAAAGAGGCCCAGGACTGGCGCTTACAAAGTGAATAGTGGTGCTGACGTAGGATCAGGATTCTGCCTGTATCCTAACATGTTCCATGAGCAAAGCTGATCAGACCCTCGATCAGCATTCCTACTCTCATATGTCCTACATCCCCCATAAATAAGACCTCATAGTGCTAACTTTCAAGCTAGCGCCAAAGCGCAATTAGTCAGTTTTGAAGGTGAAGGAGACAAAGTGGGCGGGGCCTTGGGTTAGGCTTGGGAGGGGCTTGGGGCGGGGCTTGGGGCGGGGCTCGGGGGGCTCCTACCTGCGGCAGGGCGGAGCTGAGCTGCCTCTGCAGCGAGTCTCGGTCGTAGATGACGTCCTCCAGGTGCTGCTGGGTGAGGCCCAGGCTCTCCTGCGTCTCCCGCAGCGTGTCCAGCAGCCGGTCCCGCTCGTCCAGCATGTTCACCATCAGCTGCTCGAAGTGCGAGTCCGGGTCCGAGGAGCTGCTCTGAGAGCCGCGCTGGCTCAGCGCCGTGTCCTCGCTGATGGTGGGCATCACCTCGCACATCATCTCTCCCTGCAGACACAGGGGGCGGGGACACGGGGGTCAGAGAGCACCGAGGGTCAAAGGTCAAATTTTAAGTTTTTGATCTTTTTTTTATACAATTACTTTCAAGCACGTGAAACTAGTCACGTTCCATTGCGTTCGACTATTTTTATCGATGGAATCTATGGGATGTGTGATGGTGAGTATATCCTTGTGTGACATGGCATTTAATTTTGAATACAGGAAGTGAAAGAATAAGTTTATAGACTTTGTTAGGCTAATTTAACAGGACTGTTATGCCTAACCAACAGGTTTAGACAGAGTATCCCAGGTAACTGACAATCCCAGTTTTCTAAGCTTACTTATACTTAAACATTAACTTGCAGGCTATTTTAAATATACAGTGTATACAATCAAAACAAGTAATTCATGAAAATGTTTGAACATTCAGAACACTTGGAACGCCCAAACTACAGCAAACCAAATAGGTCTACGCCAACAGATTCAGATTTTACTATACTTCAAAGGGGAAAATGTCCAATGCTAAAATATAAATACCTCCATCCAAGGGAGGTATAGCTCTGCAGGCCACGAGTCATCACATACATACTTCATTACACAAACCACGGGCCTTCTGAATCTTTATTTTACACTGCTTGATGGCAACAGTGACATGTCTTGAAGCGTTTTACATTGACCTCCTTCAGCTCTATAAATAGACACGAAATGCCATTTCACTGGTATTCAAGAGTCACTAATGACAAGACTATCGCTGCCGCATGGACTCGCCAGCTGAAAAAATGTTCATCAAAACAACATTTTATCAATCTCAAGAGCCCCTACCGAGCAATGGGGGAGAAAACATTGCCAATTACACCCCCCCCCCCCCAATCCCGGAACTGAAGTGCACATTACTGCTCTATAAGAACAAAAGGATCAATAGGATGTGCCACTTGGGAGTCCCAAAATAATGGCATTGTAAAAAACGTACACGCTCACGAGTAAAGACATCCAGCAATATATCCATTTCAAAGATCACACCCCAAACCGTCACGGTCAGGGGGGGGGGGGGGGCGGGGAAGAGATCTGGAAATCCCCAGGGCCCCATTGAAAGTGTACCTTTGTTAGAAGTTTATATCTCATGTAACGGTGTCACGGGCCACACCGTTGGCTGAGTAACGACCGGTGCGCTCCGGCTCAAAGGCCGCCGCTGAAATAGGGAAAGGAAGGACGGTCTCTTAAGGTTCGGGTTCGATCAAAGTTTGGTGCCGGCCCCTCGGGAGTTAACCTGACACAATTAGCGCGGGGGGGTGGGGGCTGGGGGGGGGGGGGGGTGTAGCGTCTCTCGGCAAGGATGGCACATGACCACAACTGACTCACGCGGAACTCTGAGTCAAACCCCCCCGCCTCTCCACACCCCCCCTCCCCCAGCTCCCCACAGACCCCCACCCCCACCCCGGCCGCGTCTTGGAGGCTGGACGACCCTGTGACGGATTTCACGCTTGTTCTGCTTTGTGGGTCAGCCTGTGCCTTCCGTTTTGATTCTTTACACAAACGCACAGGATCTATACCACAATGCACTGCTGCGGCCTGGCTGGAGCAGGGGCGGGGGCTGATCTTTGCTGACCTTTAGACGCCGCCGAAGCTCTCTGAATCTGTTCCTCAGACACCGGGGAGCTCAGAATGTGCCATGCTTTTTTTTTTTTTTTCCACATGCCCCATTACCCTGGAGTCTGGAGAGACTGATATTTGGCTCATGCCTTTGCCATGTGCAGATTAATGAATTATTCGGGCACAGGGCACAGAGATTCTCTTCCCAGTCTCTGCCCAAGCTTCCTGTAGCTGAGTGAAGCCTCAGAGCCAGACGTGCTGGATATGCCATCACCAGGAACTGTGTCTGTCTAGAGGGATGTCACTACATCCGTGTAATTCAAACTCAGGTTTGCTGACGAAAAGACCACACTTCTGAAGCACTGCATGTTCAAACCAGCGGAAGTGTAAACTTATTTAAATCTTACAAGCCATTTAAAATACATTATTTCAGTGGCATCTGTATCTTATAGTGGATATCTATGAAATTTGAGTTACGGGTGTATCACGCACTTAGCAACAATAAGCAACAAGAAACTTCCCTAAGAATATGTAATATTGTATTTCAATTATAAAATGTGCCAAACATATCCAGCGTACCTTTATGATTGGCTCAAGACTGGACTTTTCCCAGAAAATGTTCGCGGTTAGCAGCCGAGCTTGAAATTAATTTAAGTACACGCGCGGCTGATGGCCCGAGGCTGGTTCATGAACACTCAGCACAACCAATCAAACGCTTCTCCTTGAGTTTTACACACTCAAAGATGAAGCCCAGGAGACTCGTGAAGCGTGGGACATACCCTCTCACGCTTATACCCTCGCACGCTCGTATCCTCTCACGCTCATACCCTCGCACGCTCGTACCCTTGCACACTCAAAACCCTCGCACGCTCGTATCCTCTCACGCTCAAAACCCTCGCACGCTTGTACCCTCTCACGCTTATACCCTCGCACGCTCGTATCCTCTCACGCTCGTACCCTTGCACACTCAAAACCCTCGCACGCTCGTATCCTCTCACGCTCAAAACCCTCGCACGCTTGTACCCTCTCATGCTTATACCCTCGCACGCTCGTATCCTCTCACGCTCGTACCCTTGCACACTCAAAACCCTCGCACGCTCGTATCCTCTCGCGCTCAAAACCCTCGCACGCTCGTATCCTCTCGCGCTTGTACCCTCGCACGCTCGTACCCTTGCACGCTTGTACCCTTGCATGCTCGAAACCCTCGCATAGTCGTACCCTCGCACGCTCGTATCCTCTCACGCTTGTACCCTCCGCACACTCACAAATCTCGCGACAGACTGATAGATGTTCTCTCAGACTGGGAAACGGTGAAATCAAATCCAGCTTCTCTTGTGTTCCGGTACATTCTAACTCATCACTATGCCCCCCAACGCCCATCACCGCCCCCGCCCCCCCCCAAATCCTCTACTAGCATTATTCTTCTTATGCCTGTCTGCCCTTTTCACACCCCCAAACACTCAGGGAGGGGGTTTTGACATTAAAAATCAAGTTCAAATTCAAAAAGCTTTATTGCTTTTTTAATTAGCATAAAACTTGATGAAGTGAAACATGATTACGTCTTATGGCTTAAAGATAACATCGTTACAGCACGTAGAATTACAATACGTATGGCAATAACGTGAAAGTGCCAATCAAGTATCAGTTTTCACAGGCAACAGGAACCTTAAACTTAAACTGGTGCTTACAGCCGAAGATTGGGATTGGAGGTGGAGGGCTTTGTAATAATATCTTGTAACAACATAACTCAATTACACCGCAATAACAATGTCATCATAAATTAAATGCAGTATTGCGGGTTATTTGAGAATATTGTTTCGGTAAATACCAATGTTTATGAATTTTCCTTCAAATGAAGAGGAGGAGGATAATGGCATTAGCAATGAAAGCAGTATATGCATGCAATATATCAAATCAAGTCAAATCAGATTTTATTATATAGCACATTTCCTACAGGAAGCAACTCAATATGCTTTACTCAAGCAGTTCAGATACAACAGATACAATTATAATAAAAATATAGCAACCACAGTAATCATACAGCATTGGAAGCAGCAGTAAAGCAAATACCATAAAACCAAAATAAAACCAATTCAATTCCCTTAATCAAACGCTACGGTGAAAAGATATGTTTTTCAGTTTTTTTTTTCCTGAAACCCTTCAATGCTTCAATATTTGGAAGGTCAGCAGGCAGGTTATTCCAGAGGCGGGGTGCGTGTAGAACCCGAAACGTAATACAGGAGCAGGACCGAGCGGAAGGAGGGAACTGTAGACATAATGTCAGCCGTGTCTTTTTTCTGTTGATTAACCGTGCCAAAAACGCTCAAAGGCTCGGTCCGCCCTGGCCCTCCTCCTTCTTTAGGCTAGCCTCTCTCTCCGAGTTCCCCGCATAAGGATCCCCTCGCAACACGGGTAACGCCGCCAAATGCCAACGCGCACAATTTATACGCCAAGGCCCCTTTCCAAGCGCGAGGTCTGAAATGAATCTCCGCGCATCTCTGATCCGCACTTGCACTTAATAAAAACAGAGCAGTCCCAAAGCATCACAATGTGAAAGGTTTTCTCCTTTTGAGTTTCCACTTTATTAATACAGTTTTTGACGGACCAGAACTCCCAGAATGGCAAATATGAACCAGAGGAGTCCGTGTGGCCTTGTAGTTACATTACAGGCATTTAACAGATGCTCTTCTCCACAGCCACCCACACAAATTTATCATTTTTTCACAGCATGCGTTTATATAGCTGGATATTTCTACCGAAGCAATTCGGGTTAAGAGACTTGCTCAATGCACAAAGGCATTGTCACACCTATGAATCAAACCTTTAGGTTACAGGGCCCAGTTCCCCGCCCACTACACCACACTATAATAAAGGAATACATCATCATCAAGAAGCTGCAGGTTTGAGAAAGCTGGAGGAATGTGCTTGTTTGCATGGTGTCAGAGATAGAGTACCTTTTCTAAATAAAATTTTTAAAAGCCTTGCTTTAATCAGCCCAGCGCTGGAAGCAGAAAAAGACAGGCTGTGTATTTGTTAGCCCACGGCTGAGGTGAAAACTTTATGTGAAATGCGATAAATAAAAAATAAATAAATAAATAAATAAAGCCAACGGCCCGTACTGGAACTCTCTCTGACCTTTAATGAGAACACGCTCAGTAGACCCATTCTCAATAACCACACATATTACAAATGAAATCACACATGTAAATGCAACATGGGTTACAGTACTCAGCTTTCACATCACTTGACCACCAAAATAGGGTAGTTACAGCATATGAACTAAGGGACAGTTAAATCACCTGTTTTTGGAAAAAAAAATATTACGTGTTAAATAAAGTCATTTTCTCTGAACGACTGCATTACTATAAAAGAATACCATTATTCCATTCTTGAGCATACAATTTAGATCATCACCTGTTTATATTTTATACAGCCTTTCTTAGCACGTTTCTATCAAATGTGTGGATAATTTTAGTCTGAATATGGAGATAAGTCACAGAGTTAACACCACTAGGTATTAACGCTGTGCATTTTTGTATTTAAACCAATACGTGTAAAACGCTGATGTGTGAGGGGCATCCGTGGAGTGCTCCTATTCTGACCCGCGCCTCTTGTTTCCGCGTGTCCCGTCTGTAGCCTCCCACGTCTACAGAGGAGGATACTTGCTTTATTGCTTTGCCATATGCCAACGGATGAATTATTCAGGGGAAACAGGACACACACACGGTTCTGTTCCCAATCTCTGCCCCAGCTTCCTGTCTGAGAGCGACGGCTCACCTCCCGCGTGTGTGTGTGTGTGCGCGCGTGTGTGCGTGTGTGTGTTGACACCGGGCGGGAACAGCAACGGTCCGGTGGAGCCTCACACCACACAGGTGGCCACAACACCAGAACCTCATCATTTTAATCCCCGAGCAAAACCAGAGCCGGCCCGGGCCCCTGCGAACAGACGCAAGCCAGGGAAACGAGTCTGTTCGCGACCAGAGTTTGTTTTTCGCTACACGCCACGCGTGTGGCAGAGACCTCACCTCAGCTTCTCTCTAAGGCTCCCAACGTGCAGTGCCTAACACCTACAGCGTCTTAGAGAACCTGAAAGCGCTTACTGTGGGGGACTTCGTGGACGCAGGGAACCTGAGGGATACGATGAGCTGGAAGGCGAGATTTGCGCATCGGCACCGAAACGTTCATTAAGGGGGGAAAGAATACAGCGTGCTACTGAAGATCATATAATAAACCTGCCACTCGCACGCCCTGAACAAAACCAGCCCCCAGGCCTTCGCTTGAAAAGAAGTCCATCGCAGATTAATGGAACGGCATAATCGAGGCTTAAACGTGGCTAGTTCCCCCTGTTCGTTCGTGCGCTCGGAGGCAAGTTAATGAAAGTTAACAGGCTCGTCTTTGGCGTAATTATTTTTCAGTCAATTCCAGTCTGTCTGGAGCTGCTTGAATCCAAGTAGCTGAATATATTACAGGACACACCTTGTGTAAAAACACAAAACAATGGCTGACGTGGTGCAATATCTCAATTGCAGAGCCAACAGAATTTCAAAGGTTAATGAAAGCTGGAAACTGGTAGACCAATTAACGCATTCCCTTAAATTACACTATCAATTCCTTTCTGTTACTGCCTTACTTTTTTGCCAAAAACTGGGGGAAGAAAAAAAGGAATTTAACATGCCTAATTTTAATGGACGTGGCATACAGAGATCAGACTGAATCTGTAACTTAATAGTTCAGGATATGACTTTCGGTGCAAATAATTACAAGGCAAACAGTGGGATTTCATGACACGTTGAATCTCTGATTTTAAAATGAAAGCAGTTTTTTTTGTTGTATGCATCTTAAACACACAAACACATGATGAAAGGACGGAGTGGCCATCGAGGCAAACTCCGCCTCGTCAAATCAGAGTGAATTTCCTGCCCAGACAAGGAAGGGCATCGATCATCCACTTGGAAGGGATTCAATTCATTATCTGAGTGGGCGGTGTCAAGCACGATTGACTGAAACGGGGTGAGAAGACTTCATCAGCTTCATAAATGAGGGCCCTTGCAACGGATTCACACACACCGTTGCTTTGGCAACAACAAATCGTCAATCTCGTCGCCTTAATGTCCGAGGATAATCTCCTTAGCGGGAACAGGTTAATGGGGACATAAAGCGCTGTCCATCACAATATGGGCCATAACGGTCTGCTTTTTTTTAATGGTCATTGGGCCAATACGACATAGGCCAAAGTAGTCCACAACAATACGGTCCAGAGTAGTCCAATGTAATACGGACAAACATGATCCAGTGTGGTCCACAATCTTATGATCCAGAACGGTCAACTATAGTATGAGCCAGTAAGTCGCACAGCAGTGTGACATATATGTAGTGTTGCCTGGCAGCCAAAATTTCCAGCCAATCAGGAAGGATAATCGCTGTCCACTCCTTTTCCCTGAGGGCGGTCATCAGCCGTGTTCTCCAGCTGTCGTTACATCACTAATGGCTCTGAACTAGTGGGAGGAGTCAAACAGGCTGGACCAAGGAACTGATTGGTCGAGTGAAGTGCTTGCAGTGGACACCAATCCACTTCATCTATATCCCTGCGCCACCAACTGAGCTCTACACGGCAATGCAGCCAATCAGTGAGTCCCGCGGGAACCGTCCCTCGGGTTAATATTTAAAGGGATATTTATAGCTAACTTTCTGGTGTTTTTGATATTATTTCAGTTCACCTTCTGCGGATTTTTCATATTATTTCAGAACTGATGTATGTTTTTGAATTGGCCTGTCAAGCCTAAGAAAGAGTTGGTCCCTGTATTATGACATGGAGACTGAAATAATCGATGAAGGCTTCATATAAATTCTGGAGAACCTCTTTGCAAATTTTTACAGGGTGCATTCTTTTTCCCCACTGGGGCCTTGGAAAGAAAAGCACGAGAGTAATCAGCTGGAAACTATATAAATAATCCATATGCAAGCAGGAGTTATTAAAAAAAAAAAGAAATCCAGGAGAGCAGCATTTGATATACACATCCTCTGGTTTAAGACAGGCCATTATGGTCCATTAGTGGGCAGAGCGAAGAGACCGCCATTCATTTGCACGTCGCTGCCCAACTGGAACAGACCTGGAGAATGGCATGACACAGCAGTCTAACTGCTTTACAGACCAGGGAGAAGCCACGCTGCTGCGTTACCCTGTGCATAGGGTCGCCAGACGTCCGGTTTTCAAAATATTTTCACACGTCTGGTTTGCGGTCCTGACCGGACAACGTAATGTCCGGTTAGAGTAACAGACAGCAGAAATTTAGTGGGAGTTTCGAGAGTGACATCGGGTCCAAGGGGGAACCCCCCTGGGGCCTGACAGTGGTGCCAAAGGGATTCTCTGCACCCCTCCCTCCCCAACAGCAGCTGACCTCATTCACGATTCCAGCTGTGCGTGTGGTCCAGCTTCGACCAATTCCAAATCTAGCGAGCCTGCCCGCCTCGCGACACTAGTTTCCAACTCAGACTAGAAAAAATGTGCCGCCTTTGGGACTCAGTCCCAAGGACCCCGTGTCTAGTGGCAGTGTGGCAGTGGTTAAGACACCGGTTTTATATTGACGTTTTTTTGGCCATCTCAGTGGCTCCAGACTGTTAATCGAACTACGCCTGGACCTGGCCCAGACTTCCTGGCCACAGGAAAATCCCCCCAGTTTTCTCCACTCCAATTTGTGCAACGTGGCGCCACGGAGAAAACTGCACTTCCGCGGCTTCAAAAACACTTCTCGCGCGCCCATGGAAAGTCAACGGGTGACGTAGCGGTCACCTTGTCCACATTTTTGTCCACAGCAGGCACCTATTCCCACAATCCTCTCTGCTCCCCAGGTTTGAATCCCCAGATTCTGTAACTGACGGGTTCCCGGGGTTTCGTCTCTACGTTGAGGACTCGTTTTTTTTTGTTCGCAGCGCATCAGAGTGTAAAATCCGTCACGCGGATCGACCCCAGCAGCGGTGTGACGCGACGGCACCGCGAGATCGAACGCCGGCGCGTTTTCACGCCCTTCTCCTCGCTTTCGCGTTCGAGCCAGGAGAACCGGCGCACCGCCTCCCTCCCTCCCTCCCCGTCGCATTTCTGCACAGGGAAGGTCGTGACACGTCGCCGACACAGAGCACAGAGATCAACAGGCACTGCTCTGTGAGAGGGAACCTACACCAGGGGGATGTGGCCTTGTGAGTAACACAACACATTACGATAGGCAGCAATAGCAATACTGACGTAAAACCAGCAACGCTAACATCCAGAGTTAATGTTCCAGAACATAGTTCTAAAAGAGATCCTACTTTAAAGGGTCTGCCTTTGCATAAATGCATAAATAACAATGACGATAACTTTTCAGCTCTTTCATTGTACCTTGGCACTGCAAAAAAAGAGTCTAATTTCTTTTAAACAGAGCATGTGCAGGACATTAGACCAATTAAGAGGGGCACCGCTATGAAATGAACCATTTCCACATAAGATACTGTCCCTTTTTTTTTTTTTTTTCTTTAATGGGCCTCCTATGAGGTGGAGAAGACAGACTGAGCTTCATCTTGGTGATGTCATTAAGGAATGGGCGCGGCTTCTTAAAGTGTGAAAAGGTACCATGGGGAGGTGGGGGAGGGGGTGGGGGGGAGATGTGGGGGGGGGGGGGGGGGGGGGGGGCATTAAGGCCAGCCACCATCTGAGTTTAAGTGAATCAGTGAGGTCAACTTGATAAAATTTTATGGGCAAACCTGTAGATTTCTTTTTGCTCTATACCAAATGAGACCACAACCACATCCATGACATCATCATTTTATGAGCTTCTCATCACATGTACGGCATGCTCTGCAACCCCACCGTCCACTATACATGTAATTGCAGTCTAGGGTGACATCACACTCTCTGTGTAAAGAAGCAATATTAGAAATATGGAGTGCACCCATTTTATCTAGTGCAGCACACCACCGGTAATAGACCGAACATAAAAAGGGAAATGGCACAAATCCCATGTGGTTAATCAAATAACAATGCTCCCAACTGTTTTTGACTCAAGGATACTTGCATGAGCGCACACGCGCTCTGCATATGCATGTGTGTACGGCACCGCGTGTCGTTTCGTGTTCGTTCTTTTCACAGGTGTGAATAGCGTCGTTTTTCATTATTCATAGACGAACAGCAGCAATAGGAGGGGCACGTGCACTTCAATATTTCCCGTTTCACAATATACATTTCTGAATAAAAGACCATGGATGCAATTTATGTCTACGTTTTATCTTTTGTCTTAAAGAGAAAAAAAATTAGTGGTGTCTTCCCTACGGTGTCATGTTAATTGAGAAAAAAGCTCTGGCCATTGTCTCGTGTGCATTACATCATTCCTATCCATCCCCTTTAAATCCGTCTCTTTGAGTAAAACTCAAAGAAGCCTCATGTCAGTGTTTCCCTGCAACCCAGAGATGTCGCCGAATAAGGTGAAACAAATATTGGTGTAATCGACCTCTTTATAACCGGCGTCTCGCGCATCCACGAGAAGTTTCCTTCTTCGTACGGGGATCTTTACACCTCACCTTGCAGGACGTGCACGCTGTTAACAGGTCGTGATTTTTTTGGATAAAATACCGACAGACACCGAGTGAAGGACAAAACAATTTCCGTCGGCTTTTTGCTTTCACAACGTAGCGATACTTACGGTTCACTCCTCTGTGTCCGCTGCTTCAAAAGATCAATGACAACCGCAGTCTCCCGCGAGCTAATAGGAACACACAGCTGCCCACTTCAGGACCATTTGCATCCAATCCTACGAAAAAGCTTCCCTCGAATACAGCAACGACGCGAACGCGGACAATTTGGGGATGTGCACCGAGGTTAAATCCAAATCCGTCATTTTCACAACCTGGAAATGCCCTAGATTACCGGTGACATTTCGTTGTCCAAAAATATCCATTGGTAAAATATGGCATGTTACAATTTCTGCTTTGGGAGCAGAGCCCGGTAAAGACCATTGTTGGCGCTGAAGGAGGGGGGGAGAATCTTAAAGTTGCAGCTGTGCAATTTAAAGGGCTCCCGACAGTACGACTCACGCAAACCCAAGGATGGTCAGATGTGCACTGCACCTTCTGCATAATATAATATTTCTTGCAACTATCGTTTCGTTAAAACGTTCCGCTGTTGCAATAGCATAGCCATGCAAGACTGAGTAATCACTGCATTGCTGCACCACATTATTAGGCTATATATTTGCGTTGGAACTTTCTGAAATAACATCTGGTTCAGTGATACTATCGTTATTGCCGTCCTGACAATTATCATGACACGCTCTTGATTTTTTTCAGTATAAATTTCAAACGAGACTATGACATACTTAAAATGTATCATTTTAAATGCAAATGAGTCCTGTTTGTAGAAATGCGAATTTATACTCTTCGAAATAGAGCACCGCACATCCACAGAAGAATTCCTTTCAGAATTTCCCGTCTGTGTTTTTTTTTTCTCCCCCGTCAAGTAAGTGGTTTCCGCCGGGCTTTAAATACATTCTGAAGTAATCGCGTCTGCTCTCCCATTTACGTTCACGTTTCCCCCAGACGTTTGGGTTTTTACTACAAGACAGTGGTGACTTCACGCCTGTTAAATATTTGCTCTGAGACGGAGCTCGCGCAAGGACTCCACCGAAAAGGCACGTCACGGTGAAAATCCCTTCACACAATTTCTTTCACAGCCGACCCCCATGTCCGTGGCCTTACAATGTCAGCACTGGATCAATTGGACAGGTAGAATTTTCACTGCACGAGACAGACAGGGCTGGAGATGTAAGACAGGAAACCAGGTCCCACTTCCGGTGGGAAGTATAATGTACATATAGTGCTCACGATTCCTCGGTTTGATAATGCCACACCTGCCTAATGTAATTACCTAAAATGATAACTAAGCTGACTATGTGTGGAACATGTAAGTTATATATCAATATGGCGACGATCTTCAGACAGGACCAAAATCTACAGCCTAAGGCTGTGCTTAAATATCTGTTCTGATAAAACCTGAATACATTTCTGTAAAATTCACTGAATGACTACACACAGTGTGCTCACATTCTCTTCACTAGTCTTCACACAGGTGCTGCTTGTTTTGAGCTAAGTGTATGGGAAGCAGAACCTGCTGTACATTGGTAACCTGGCAACTGTGCTTTTGACAGAAATGTGTGGATCCTTGATGTTTAAAACTTCAAGCTTTTAACCTTACAGTGGGACAAAATACCCGTTTTACTGTTTAGAGGTTTCAAAACAAAGAAATGATTATCTAAATGCAAACACAGTATCCTTTTAATTTTAACATTTTTTAAAATAAAAAAATAAAAAAATTGACATGCATTCTGACCAGTCTTCTTTGCTGTGCAACAGAAGTTGCCAAGCCATAACAAACCGACAAACAAAAAGTGAAGAAAAAGTGCCACTTGAGCATCTTATTAAAATTTCTTCTCTCCTTTAAGATCTAATCACCTGAAAACACAACTCCATTATTACTCCTTCTCTACTTATCCATCAATGCTCTCCTCTCCACGTTCAGGTTTTCATTTCTTTATGGCCAGTGTTACTTCTGAAATTTCCATGATTTGAAGGGCGCCTACATTTAAAAAATAAAATAAAAAAACGGACGATTGGATCTGAATCCAACGAGGTTACTGTAGGCAGAATCGAGCAGTATAGTTATATCCAATTAGATCTGATATTTTTTAAAGTGGATTTTTTTAGATGCCCAGTGTCGATACTTGACATTAATGTGTACACTGTTCCCAGGAACCCAGTTTGTTTCATAAAGTTTCCAGGAGGCAAAAAAAAAAAAAAGATAAATGTCACTGCACACATTATGCTTGGCTTTGAGATATTAGAAGTGTTTCACAAAAACCAACGGCACATTCACAGAGTCAGGGGTTTATTGCGGTATCCGGAACGGCGATGCGTAGCCTACACACTGCATTTTCATGCTTGCCAGAGATGAAACATGGCCTTTTCACCTTAAAGCAGCCACAACACAAATATTATACGTGCCGTTGATGATTTATTCCCCTCCTGCAGAGAGACTAAATTTCATCTTCCTCTTCATGATAGATCAGCAGTTATAGCTTATCATCATCATCAGTGTCTGAAACCCTCCCCCAGTCCCTATCTTCAGGGAAAACCTGAACCCCACATCCTCCTCCTCCTCTTCTTCTCCTCCTCCTTGCTCCTTCTGTACTGCAGAACGAATCTCTGCACTTGGGTCATTAGACCCCAGGAATATTCATATTCATACTCCGCAAATCTGCGGTCTGCTTTTTGCTCACACTTCTGTGACACGAATGCAATCCCGACTGCGACAACACTCACCCGCTCGCTCGGGGCACTCGGTTATGGCCTGTTAAACTCATCTCACCTTTACGGCTCATCGTAAAAGCACCGTTTCAGTTTTGGCATTTGTTTGCCGTCTGCTTCTGTTGCTTCCAGCTCAACTACGCTTTGAGCGAAAATAAATAAATTAAAAAAGGGTAAAATTGCGCCGCCTTCCCCAACTCACGGTTGAAATGGTGATCGCTTGATGATGGAGCCTACATGGGATGAGGAGATGTACAAGCCGGAGAAAAACAATACAATCTCTCACCAGCAAGTATTTTGCATTTTGATTTTCCCCGCATGTTTCCCGTGGCATAAAAAAAAATTCACTGAACAAAAATTGACAATTACATCCGGAGTCGGGGAAAAAAAGCCTCCATTACTCCCAGCTCATTCATTTCCTAAAGTAATACCCATGCGTTAACAGGAGTAATGGCACTTATTGTTACAGCTGCCTGGGAAATACTTTATTGACCATTTAAGACGTACCTTACACTGTAAACAAAGTAGTTGAGCATAACGAGCTTTCATTAACTTTGTGGTGGAGTATAATGAAGCAAACAATTAGCAGGGACGAGGAGGGTTGATATTGTGCATAAAGAGGAGACGCGCCGTGCCTGCAGCTGCTGATATTTGCGTCAAGTCACGCATATTTATTCCTGCAGGAAATTGTGTATTGAAGCGTGCATTTCATCTTCAGTAAATTTTGAATCAGGCCATAAAGACCTTGGGTTGACTCGGCTGATGCGTTAATTAAGTTCAATACAAAACCGGTCAACGCAAATCAGTTAAGGAAAATTGTGGCTGTACTAATAACAGTGTAGGCACAACAAATTACTGTATTACGTTTAAATGCAAGCGTTTACACACATTCTCATAAACCATTAATCTAAAGTAGAAATATGTAGTCAGTGTAGATTAACAAATACATGTCAATATAGTATATAGTATATCAATCAATCTAAACTCATCTATATAGAGATGTTAAGGCACTGTGATGTTTTTAATGTTTTAATTTGCCATTTGAAATGGTTTGGTATGCACTGATGTGAACTTAAAATACATTTTAACGGGGAGAACTTTGCTCGCTGTCCTAATGGAATACAGTTAGTATTCATGTACATGTGAAAATCATTGTAAGTAAATCTGCTGTGAGAAGTTTCAACATCCTCTAAGGAGAAAAAGCTCATTGCTCAGGAGTCAAATTGAACACGGCTACGGCATGCCACACCGACCAAAAATCAATACGGCGAAATTGGAAGCAAATGTGCCGATAAATGCCAACTCCTCTCTCGGCTACTTTTCCGAGCATGGTGCTTACATTTTTATGAGCTTTTCTTATAGGACAGTCTGGATAACGATGCCCTGGGGGGATAACATTTTATCCACACTATGCTAAAGCCAAGAGAACCTGTTATTCTGCTGAAGGACGCTTTAAAAAATACTGTTTATGTTATATGTCATATCCAGGGACTCTTCTTAACGATGGAAATATCTTCACGGTATTTGGAGAACAACATTTAAGCATTTCCACGTTGACGCTAACGTGTTGGTCAGGAGCCGGAAACTACAGCAGTGTTTAAAGGGATGATTTACGGATGTCGTCATACTAAAACTCTAAAAGTACTGACATCGAAGCAGAGCTCGATATTTCAGGAGAACCTGGCAGCAGGTCATAAATGGATATTACACCGAGACAGGTTTATGCCCTTGACAGAGTTTGATGCAGAAAGTAGCTTGGTTGTTATATACAAGATCAAAAACACAGCTCTCCCGTTGAAAGCTGCTTATCTTTATGTGCCCTGGCACTGTCTTTCTGATAGCAATAAATACCTGAACACTGGAGACTGAGATTACATGGTCAGTTACATATGCAGCATGTGCTTTTATTGTTGGTTATGTGGTGTTTACAAGTTAAACCATATCCTTAACCAAGGTACACTATTAGGTGAATCGTTGTACTTTATTTGTTGTTTTCAATGCACGACTAATGTGTTTCCCACAAGGCTTTCTTTTACACTTAAAGACCACGGTGGAAGGGTGTTCAGTAATGAAAATATTCACGTATAGCACAAAGGAACTAAAACATGATACCAACAATTCTGCCCTTCAACCAGTTACATCTGGAGACTGATATTGCTTCTCCCAACACGTAATAGCGTAATAGAACTGACTGATTTGCAGCAGACTCGTATTTTCTGGAGCATTCCTTCGCCAAAACAGTGAGCCAAGACCCACTCGCTCAACCTTACCCCTAACCCCAACCATCAAGTGGGAAAAGATGGAACGGATTTAGAGAAAGAGCTCGGAGCTAGGATTCATCTTCGTGCTTTGTAGTTGTCCAATGACCTTTGGTATGCACTTATTGTGCGTCGCTTTGGATAAAAGCGTCCGCCAAATAAATGCGATGCAACGCAATCTCATGCTTTGGCTGATCCAAATGGTGCTGTCCATGGTGCTGCCCAGGGAAACTTCAGCTAGCGTCAGTTCCCTGCTGATTCTTCAAAGAATTATTATAGTCAGCTATCCTCAAACAGGTACTATTTCAATTCACAATATCTCGTCCTATGGAAAAAAAAAAAAAGGGTTTCCACAGGATATGGTACGATTTGCCAATTGTACCGTGAAGTGAATTTCCATTATGTATCGAGCTAATCTAAGCACAGCTGTATGAGAACATCATGTAACATGCTTCTGCATAGACCCCCCTACAGAACTCCTCCCTTTGAAGTAAATAAACATTAATCAACACAGATCATCCTTCAGAGAAGCAATGCATAATGCGATTCAGTTCAAAGTCTCACCATTTAAGGTAAATGTTCTGATTTGTGACAGACCCTATTAGACACCCAGTTTCTCCCATTGGACATGCAGGTTGACCTAGTTGTATTCACCTTCTGTGAGTGCTAATCAACCATTACTAGGCTACTGTCTAGAATAGAGGACAGGCTAGTCATATATTTAAACGCCTGGTGACAACTGTAAAGGCAAGCATGCACACACGCGTACATACAATTTTAGTTTCATTGAATTCTTGGCAGGGTTACTGACCAGGTTACTTGTGTTTTTAAGTCGTGGCAACAAAATTTTTATATTATTTTAATTTTTTACATTTTACACAGCAACGCACGGTGGTGTACATGCGCGCACACACTCACACTTTCGAATACTTGAAATGCTAACATAAGAAGGTCTACCTTTGATCATCAAAAAAAAAAACGCAAATATGATTCGATTTTGATTTATCAAGCATGATGAATCGCGTTTGATTTATCAAGCATGACAGACCTCAACTGCGAGAATCCAGTCCAGGTTTTGAAGCTGCTCTTCCCGTGCTCTTCCCTTGGATTCTCCGGTGCCTGACAAATCTTTTGAACGCCTCACCTCAGCAAATGAGGTTAATGAACGCAAATCAGAACACAGCGGCCGCAATCCGCAGGAAGACGACGCCACTGCGCACCGCAGCCTTTATTATTTTTCGAACCCGAATCATCATCCCGTCCACTTCAGGGACAAGCTGTCCGCCGTTGACTTGTTTGATGGCGCGATGGCGGAGACAGACTTTATTATTATTATTATTATTATTATTATTATTATTATTAATAATTACATTTATATAGCACTTTTCCAAATGCTCAAAGTGCTTTACAGTGAAGAGGAACTCACCTCACCCACCTCCAATGTGTAGCACCCACCTGGGTGATGCACGGCAGCCAATTTTGCGCCAGAACGCTCACCACACATTAGCGAAGGTGGAGAGGGAGAGAACATTTATTTAGCAAATTAAATCTGGGGATGATTTTTAGTGGCAAGTTTTGCGAGAGCCAGATCTGGGATTTGGCCAGGACACTGGGGAACCCACCTACTTTTAGCGATAAGTGTCATGGGATCTTTAATGACCACAGAGAGTCAGGACCTCGGTTTAACGTCTCATCCGAAAGACTTGAATCGGTCTGAGGGATATTTCAGTCTGCGATGGGCTGAATGGGTTACAGGGGTGGGAACCCAGATAAATCGCTTTTATCTCGTTCCAGGGGGATGGCATTATTAGGCCGTTTTATGGGGGTCTAAAGCGCGTCTTCGCCAATATGACACCAGGGACCACGAGCCCACGGCACGAAGAGTGCAGCAATCCAGCAGGCCTGAAGTTATTAAAATGGAAACGTGTCGTTTTGAGCTCAATTGGGTAGCAATCTGCTGCGATGACAATTTAATGGCAATGTGCTGCCCAACTGGCTTCGAGTCAATAGTCACTGAATTATTAATATTCAACCGAATGAACAAACTACGGTACTTAACGTGAATGGATTTCTTGTTTTACATGTCCGTGTAGCACACCCAATGGAGCGAATGCATTTCAGGGGATTCGAACGTATCGTCTGTGTCTGTGCACATTCGGAGGATGTTGGGTTCCTCGCGATCAACGTACACGCATTTTGTAATCTCAGGCATTGGGGGGTGGTTTCAAACCCGGCAAACCCGTGTGTCTCCGTCGGTCTAATAGCAGGGGGTCTGGCTGAGCCCGGTTCACCTCCACCTTCTTTCTGTCTTTTACGCGCGTGCTTGGTTTGGGGGGGGGGGGGGGGGGGGGGGGGATTGGCACAGACACCAGTGAATAACATCTGCAGGTCCTCGAGGACACTGTTCTGCATTCAGCCAGCGCGTGCTGCACTGTCGTTTTTGGAGTGCCGATTCCTCTCGACGGTTGGCTGGCCTTCGTCCACCGTAATGTTCACAGTGTGAGGGGAATGCATTATTAAGTGGAGGGGGAAAGCAGCGGAGATCAACAGGCACCCTCGCAAAAATAACGGTTTTTTTGGGTTTTTTTTTTTAAGATGATAGACAGAAGCCCGTTAAGAGGTTTCGCAACGTGATCGGGCCTCTCTGGAAGAAGGACATGGACCAATGAGGGCACTCCAACAGTCACACACACACTGAGGCAGTCAGACCATTTGTCCGTTTTCATACGAGCGTGATCACAACAGTACTACCTTTGCATATTAATAGCCAAAACTGAGAAATGACTGTGAAATGAGTTCTATGTTCAGTTTTGTGTTAATTGGCCTTTTAATAAGGTGGTAAAACAAATTGGGAGAAATCTTGGTCCCATGTTATTTTCCTTAGATTTTTTTAAAATCACACATCAGTTGATAGAAGTGATATACTTCATTTTTCTGGCAGTTTATAAGCATCAGTTCAATAGCTGCATCGCGCAGGTTCACTCTTTTTCAGATTTGATATTCTGCTAATCAGAGTCTATAGGATGGCGAACGTGAGCATTTTGGAAGGTGTGGGTCTTTGAACTGAAACGATTAAAGTACTGAGTATTCAGAGGACAAAACGCAATCTTAAAATTAGTAGTTTTCAAGGCAATATGCCATTTGTTTCATGTTCATGTATTTTTTCATAAACAATATATTGCTAAAAAGTACATTCGTCTTCCTCAATTACATATCAGGTCATTTTGTTTATTTGATTATCAGTGCCCAAAATTCCACATTTCCAGCGTAGTACTGGGACATCGTTATGAGGGAAAATGCTAATCTTTGCCCAATAAAATATGCCATTTCATTTGTGCAGTGCAGCCGCCAAAGGGAAGTGACCAACACCCAAAATCAATTACAGTGAAAAAAAATCATACTTTCCCTACAGAAATCCTGTTGCATTCAACGGCGAGTAGAGCAGGGCTCCTGTTGCCAGGCAACCATTCAGAGGTGCAAGTGGCCTAACTGACAGGCAGCTGTAATGAAGCATGGACCAGGGGTTTTGCAGGACATCTGTGTGTGCGTGTGCATGCATCATGTGTGTCGGCGTGCAAATGAGCCTTCGCACACACGCGTGCGTGTTAATGCACGTGTGCGCGTGTGTGAACGTTTGCATATTTGTGAGAGCGTGGCGGGGGGGGGGGGGGTGGGGGTGCGTTTGCAGTTGTGCACGCGTGCGTGCTTGAATGCGTGTCGGTGTGTGCGCGCATGTGTGAGCGCGCGTGTGTGTGTGTCTGTGTGTGCGCCTGTCGTTTCCATTCTTCACACCGCTCACACGCATGAAGAGCCTGGCAGCCAGTAAGGAGCTTTGTCGCAGGACCTGATATGCGCTGCATAAACACAATTATATCTCAGAGACCTGGCACAGCTCATATGTACACACTAAGTGTGTGAGCTGCATGCATTATTTTCAGCCTGCTCAGGCATTCCCAGCGGAAGAGAATGAACCTCTGGAAAGGCGACTATATCCAGAACGGGGGGGGGGTAATGCTTCCATAGCACGGGTATTCCTAGGCATAGAGTCAAAATTTTACGGTTTGTTCATTAAAGGGTAAGCATGCTGAAGAGCATTATCCATTGTTATGATACCATCCAACGGACTGTGATCCCCAAATATCTCACATATACACTTCTGTTATGGGAAACTAAATCTTAATTTGAGGTTGCTAAATTTGGATTATAGCAAAAAAAAAAAAAGGATTACATTGTTAATGATTTTTGTTGTCACTTTAGTCTAATTTTTCTACAAGTTTTACCCACACGTCATTTCAAAATAATGAATATTTTGTGACCTCAAAATGGTATTGGAGCCAAACATAATTTCATTTACAATTGAGCGATACTTTAAATAGTACTCAAATCAGTAAAAAAAAATCTATTAAAATGTTCTTAAAAAAGAAATTCAAATCACTTACATCAAATGGTTACTTTTAACACAATGAATACACAGTTATCCATTGCATTGTATACATTACATTTAGTCGGAAAAACAATATTTTTTGCGATCATCTTCAATGGCACTTTTCAAATAAAGATAAAATCAGCATTGCAAGATTCTATAAGAGTAGTAACCTACTGGCATAAATACGGAGCGCAGCAACAACCAAGGACCCCAAATCAGATTACAGACCTTCACCCCACTCAACCCCACTGAAACAACACCAACCTCTAGCGATAAAACACCGTAACTGCAAACACTAGGCCTACATTGTGGGCAGACATTGAGGCGGAGCAAGCCAAATGCAGTAACCTTGGGACACAGGGGTTATTCGTATATAAAAACAGTTCGAGCACGGAGTGGACAGATAGGAACACCAAGGAATAAGCAGGCCATTCGTCTTATTTTAGCTAACAGCTCGCCTGCAATCCATCCAACGAAAGCATAGACTGACAAAGAACATTAATGGAGCGCCAGACTGCACGGCGAGTTGTGATTAGCAGCTGGCTACTGAGATGCAAGGCAACAAACCTGCTCGGACTCATCGTGATGCCGTAGCCTTCACGGTTTTCCCAGCATCACCTCCGCGGATTTCCTCGATCGCGGGCCAACAGGGCGGACCGGCTTTTGAGTTTTCCGTCATGGGGTTCCAGGAGAGCTGAGAAAGGACAAATCGATAAACAAAAAAGCTGCGGGACAGATGGTGAGCCACAAAAACATCGCAGAAACAAGCGAGACACAAGTAGATGACGGATTCTGCTTAAGACGCCATTGACGGAAGGTAGGCCATTTGCACATCCCGTCACATGATACACATGTTGATGTGAACAGCCCTATAGGCTACGAGCGCGGGTATTAACGCGGCCACAGATTAAGTTTGTCTTCTCGCCACCGACTACAAGGGGAGTCGGAGTTTCAGGATTTTTAGGGAGTTTATTCTTTAAACATTACAGTACAGTCCGTCGAGGTTTATGACAGCATTATTTGTGCTGAGAAGCCAAAAAATCATTACTTCCACTGGCATGCGCTAGGAGAGAAATTCTGGCCCTCAGTCTATGGTTCCAACCAAGCAGTAGCACACCCGATTCTACTAATCAACCACTGGAGTCTTTGCTAAGGACCTTGATTTCAGGTGTGTTACCCACACTGGCCCATTCTGGATAAGACTGAGGACCCCTGCTGGAGGCCACTGAATGATGTTTCACATACAACATGTGCTTCTGGTTAGTATGTATGCTTGGCTTTTCAATGAAAGATTCTAATTTTCCAAAAACAGTTTGCTGTGGATGATCAAAATCTGCCAGACTATGTTTATGAGGGGAAAAAAACAAAGTTTTGTATTTGATTATGTTGATGGAAGTCAACATTGAGCTTCCAAACCTTTTGATGAATGATCTGTAATAGAGTAAGTTATGGTTCAAAGGATTTTGTCAGTGGCCCTGAAGTTAAGATTTAAGAGGTATGGTTTTAAATACGTGGAATAGTTTATAGGATCATTACACATTTTTTATGCTTCAGTGTTTTTTTGTTAAAGTGTCTTTCATTGGCTTGGTGTAATATTCATTTCTGCCAAAGGAAGCTAAGGAAAACAATTTTAAAATAATATAGGCCATAGTCTATTTAAAACACATGTTTGGTTACACAACCATAGCAGCATCAAACTTGCCACTCACCAATACTTGTAATCATTCAAGTGGCAACCAAGCCCAGACCTGCTCAGGTTCAGCCACACGTATCATTTCTAATTACAGTTTTTTACAGCTGAAAATGTCCACAAAAGCAACACTTCACAAGAATGTCAAGGACAAATGACAATACCACTCCATTTTAATATTGTTTAACCAGAGAAGGTTACCATTTCAGAAGCGTCCTTAATCGAGAGTGAGTGACCTGCATAAGGGGTCATTTCAAGATGTTTTCAGTCAGTGCTTTTATTGAAAATTATAACCCATAGACGGTCAAGCACATGTGGTCTTGCTTCAATTATAATTAAAGCAGTCAACAGGCAATACCGTCAGTACTGTAAAATGTCCTGTGAACAATTAATAAATTATGTAAGCGAGTACTGCAATCATTATCATCTCAAATGTGGAATATTTCTTCATGCCACAAAAAACAAAAAGCATGTTTAAACTAGAATGTAAGCATGCATCTGTTTTAGATATTTCGTTGATGTCTAGTTTGGAGAAACATCAACAAAACGAAAATGTTACCTGAAAGTATGACCTTCCATTCACTCTTCCTTCAGACATTTTACGAAAGTAACAAAGTCACATTATATGTGGACCCTGACTAATCTCATAAACAGCCTGTTTTCTATTTAAAAAAAAAAAAAAAACAGAAACTGTAGGTCACTGCTCGTTGTGACTTTCTGTGAACAGAGCGTTTCCTGACATGACTAACGAGATGGATTTCCACTTCTAACAGCTAGCTGGGAGATCCCCAGTTAGAACCTTGGCTACATATGCTACTGAAGCTGCCACAGTCCCCCCAGTCTAGACTGGTCAGCGTGTCTGGGGGAATCTCTTGCCCAGACCTCTCCATCTGGGCTTGGCAACGATCGTGTGATAATCTCCCAGAATTCCCTGCTGTGGCGAAGTGTGGCTGAACGCTGGGAGCCTAATCCTCCCCCCCCCCCCCCCCCCCAAAACCAGTGCCAGTCTTTCCCCTTCCACTGCCACACACAGGAACAGGTCCTCTCCAACATGCCAAATAATCTGGCGAATGAGGACCTGTTGCAGGCACTGCACACTCCCGTTCAAATCCTGCTGTCAGTCATCGTTCACTGAATTAATAATGTTTCAATATTAGGGCTCCCTGTGGTGTTTCAAAATAATAATTCCACAAAAAACTACTATAATAATTCCAAATAATTATTATTCCTAAAAATTCCTCCAACATCCCTTTACGGTTTTATTTATTATGAACAGTTGGTTCAGTCAAAAGTGCTTCTCTTTAATATGTCATTGAAGAGGGAATGTGTGGGATAGTATCGCAGGTCTATGTGCGGAGGCATAGTTTGGGTGTGGCAGGTTAAGCACAGCTGTCTCCATGCCACAGATAATCTGTTCAAAATGTAAAAGTTCTCTCAGTCAATCCATTTTCAGGAAGGGCCTGCTTTGCAGAAAATGCAGTTCCCTCAATCGGGCTTCTGTTTTTGGTAAATGTGTTTGAACGCTCCCTGTCATGGCAGGGATACCAATATGTACAATTTTCTGCATAATTCATATTTTTGGTGCAAGTAATCTAGGTAAACACAGCACCGAATAATTGCAATTACCATGTTGCAGTTTGTTAGAGAAGAGCTTCAAAAGATTCATTAATTTTTCGTTGTGTCTGCCAGACATAATTAATCATGAGAGTGTAGGCAGCTTGGTCTTGTTGCAAAAGCAAAACTGGTTATATCCAATCTAATGCTGTATTGTGTTATTAGTATTGGAGTACTGTTATGTGATGTAAAGTTGTGCTTGTGTTCAACTACCTTGAAACCACAGTTTTTACCTTGACTCTGAAAATGAAAATATTGTTAATTCAACAGAATTAAGGAACAGAAATAGATCAAAGTACTATCATTTACTAGCAGTACTAGCATAAAGTAGTGGCATTTTACTGTAGGCTTCAACATTTTGTAAGATCACATCAGGCTCTCATAATTACAATGAAACCACCAAATACATCCAGTCTACAGAGCCCCATTGTACTAAATCATGCCTAAAGTCATTATGTTGAATGTTATCCTTAGGAGTGTTGAATCTTCTATGTCAGTCACTGCTGATTTATAGTTATCGTCCAATCCGGCGTAAAAACACAAGCCAAAGAAACAGTAAAACTACAGGTGTCTACACACTGGGAGATGGGGAAAAGAGCTCTCACTAGAGGAATCCTACCCCATCCTCTAAACAGAATAACATGTCCAGTGTTAATTCAACTATTAACAGGGAACATTTTGGTCGCACATTTCAGAGTGGGACCCAGATGTTATCTGTTAAAGAGTTGAATTAACACCGGACATTTTACTGTGTAGCTGTAGAAAATGTCAGTTGGCTGTGCGGAAGCATCAGACAGACGGATAGCCCTGGGGGGCCTCTCTGTGTTGGGGGGACAAGCAGGCGGTGTGTTGGGCCTGTGTGGTGAAGTCCCCCCCCCCGCATTGTGTGGGGGGGTCGGGTGGTGAAGGGAAACGCACACACTGGCGTCAGACGCCCGGCTTTTCACCGGCTACAAGAAGGGCAGATGAATTATTCAAAAGGAATTGTGGTCGGAGGTTCTATAGGGGCCGTTGTCAAATTTTTTTGTTGAGGGGGGGGGCGGGGACCTTCGGGGGCCTAATCCCCCAAACACAAAGAGCCGGGCTTCGATACACAAACACTGTTCACAGGACTCAGATTTAGGTTATGGCCCTGAATGACAAGTAAGAAAAAGAGAATGTTTTTAGTGTTTAACTTTCAGCCGTGAGCGAATGAGCAGACCCAAACAGTGGCTGGAAATGACGACACAATTCGTTATTAGGTCGGAGGTGTGAATGGAGTACGTCAATAAAGGAGTACGTTAATAAAAAATAAAAAAAGAAACCCAACTTAAGAAAGCAGATTCTGAATAATCTTGACATTCCTCAGTGTGTTTTTTTTTTTTTTTTTTTTTTTGCCTTGAAGTCCTTCCCCTTGCAGATGCAGCCTCTGAAATGATCTGTGAACTTCTGAAGACGAAGCAACAGCACACGTGGGCCGTGTCGCGCCGTGCGATTAGGCCTTCGGAAGATTGCGGAAATGGAGAATTAATTGAGGAGCTAATTGGAAAGGCTCCTCAAGCATAAAATGAGAGCTAACTGCTGTGAAAACTGTCACTCAGTTCGCACAGCAAGCCGGGGCTCAGTGTTTAGCAAGTTTCACGGGGGAAACCATAGAGAACGGAAACTAGAAATGCGGGGGGGGGGGGGGGGGGGGGGGAGTCACCAGTCAGATGTCTCACAAAATTAAGCAGTCTTTCCATCTTCAGACATTAAACAAACAGAAAAGACAGTTGAGTCAATAAAGGACTCATGAGGGGAAAAAAACACTTTGGAGCCAAACGGAAAGCTTCAAAACACAGCCATTGAAGTGGTTTCCAAAGTCCTTTTTATGATTTTACAGAATAAGGGTCATAGATATACACTTCGTCTCTCAAGAATTCACAGATTTGCAATTTATTAATTAGAGTACAGTAATTTAAATAATTGTGAAAGGTTGACTTAATTATAAAAGGCAAACTGTCAATTTCATAGCACAGTCTAACCTTTCAAACTTCATTTGGCTAATGGAAACAATAAAGTATTTAACAGATTTGTTCACCCTTAAAGATTGCAAATCAGTTTATTGTCATTTTTTTGGACAGGAGGGACATTTTATTGCAAAACTTGCTTCATGATAAATGTATCAAATGCGTCTCAAAGAGAAATTAAGGCCCTAAATTACCAAGTTCAATAGCACACAGCAATTTAAATATAATTATGCCATAATATTGAAGATTGTGTATATAGTTTGCTATTAGTGCCCTTGAATTTGTTCTTGAGGTTACGAACTTACCATCACTGGGGTTTGTATGTTTTTTTTTTTTTTTTTCCACATGTCCTTCAGTCCTCCACCAGCAAGAGGTCAGTAATCTTTTTGTCAAGCCACATGTCAATCATCATTTGTCACAAGAAATGTTTACAATGACACTTGTGCTAAATTGAGTTTGATTATTGTGGACTGTGGATATATGGCAGTGACATTTCAGTATTGTTTTTTTTTTTTGTGAAAATAATTTGCATTTTCCCAGCTCAAATATACACTTCATCAAAACCTGGAACTGAGTCTAGTGGGAGGGCCATGTTCTCCTACACATTTGCTTAGGATCACAAATTCTTACTGCTTTTGAAATTTTGTGAGCTGTTTAACAGAAATGTGGCTTATTTTATTACTTGATCAACGTTGGTAGTAACTTTCAGGTGATTAAATCAGGTACAGTGCAGTCAACAAATAAAGCCTTCAAATCAGTTGTGATGGATTTTCCTTGTAGAACAAGTAAAATATGTAAACTATGTAAAAATACATATAAGACATAAATGCTTAACTGTCCAACTTTTGTTTTTTCGGGGAGGGAGGAGGAGAGGGAGGGGGAGAGAGAATCATTTGCAGCAACTGGGGAAAGCAATGGGGGTGACTGAAACTAAAATTTGCCTAAATTGACATCTTTTATGGGAACGTTTCACAGCTGGATTTTTGCAGAAAACCAGAGAATACTAACAGCTTCTGTTAGAAGTGGAAACTGCCATTTCATGATTCAACAGACTGAAACTGGAACCTGATCTCTATATCGCTTGTATAATTAAATTAATTCACAGCAAGTGATTCAAAATGAGAGGATGTTATCACAAAAGTGAGTTATTCCCCTCTAGTGGATCTTCTAAACCCCCACGTAGACCAGATAAAAAGTTATGTGTTAGATTCTTTTATGCATTTGTAGACTTATGCAATATTCAAGTTGTTTAACTTGTAATTTAACTTCAAATGCCCCATATCTATAAATCACTCATTTTAAGTCAGACAATGTATGCACCAAGATACAGTAGTAATATTAACAAAGTGTTAACCAAGATACAGTATTACTTGCACATGTAGTCGTGGTATTCATATGACATTTATGGAAAATTGCATTCAGCAATGAAACTTGTATGATCAATGTAAAACTTTTTAAATGTCTAAAATGTAACCTAAATGATGTGATAAAGCTGGTCACATTGATAAACTCTGTATAATATTTTAAATATTTTAAACACAAATATTTATGAGAACAGTTGCAAATCATTTCCACAAATGAGGATCTAGCAGCATCTGGTGGTGAAACAACAGAACATACACAACTGCAAAATTCACCTCTGATTATAATCCATGTACACAAATGTTATTTAATTCATGAAGGGACAGGATCATACCAAAATCATACTAAAAATGCATTAAACTAACCCCCTCCCACACACACACACACACACACACACACACACCCTCCCTTCTGTAGATGTGAGTTATCCTCCACACACAGCTGCAGCAGTCTAGGGGAATTTGGGTAGTGAAACTGAGAGTCGGATTGCTCAGATTTGCATAGGCAGGATGGTGTGGTCCCACTTCGCCCAGAATAGAGCGACTCTGCTGCCAGATGTTCACCGTTCCCCAGGGGGTGAGAGCGTGCTGGGGCTGGGGCTGGGCCTGGGGCTGGGGCTGGGGCTGGGCCTGGGTGGGCGGGAACTGTACACCATGAAGCTGCAGCTAGTACAGTAAAGCACGGCGAAATTAACAGCGCTAAATGAACTCTTCACTGCGTTTATGCGTGTCAAACAGGGGCGGTATTAGAGTTAAAAGTCTGATTTGATAAGACTGCAGGCAGGGGGTGCTTGTTGAGTGGATAATGTACACGACAATGGTTGTGCTTAGAAACTCTGTGTTTGGCATAGTTGTTGTATATCGTCTACTAATAAAGCTAGAACACAAAAAATCTCTAAACAGTCCAATATCAGTGCTAGATCTACACAGAATACTCTGCTCTGTTGGGCTGTCACTGCAAAAAGCCTCAACTGAGCTGTTAAATCAAGTGTTCTAATTTTATACTTCATATCACTGACAAGTTGTGAACGCGGCTCAAGCACGGCAGTTCAAATCAGACCGTTATAGAATCTAGAACCTTTACTAGCCTGACAGTTTATGCAAAATATACAAGGGGTACAATCACTACTGTGAGAGTCATAATTCAGAACCACAAAATAAAGAAGACATTCAAGGATACATTGTCAGGCACATTGCCATTTTTCTTACCCCAAGTCTCTGACTGAGTATACCCTAATGCTTTCTGCCTGTATTCTGTATTTAGTTGTGTGCAGGACACCGTAAATTTGGTATCACTGGGCGTCCTTGGCCAATAGCACTGAGTCCTTAATCCACATACTGCACAGACAGCGGCTGAAGTTACGGACTGCTCCCCAGCATGGAACGCTCCCGGCTTTGTATAACACACAGATCCCTGCTGTGGGAGGGCAGGGAGGCAGTGAGCCATTGCACCACCAGGTGTTAGCATGCGTAACAGTCAGGGTTTTTATTTATTTGAAGTTTGAAGTTCATGTTTTTTATAACATTGTGAATTTTTAACATTATTTAGGCCCACTGGGGTTTTCTGCCTCTCCCTGCACTGTATGTTATTTGTTATCTATGTCATTTTTGTGTATTTTTTAAATTGTGCAAAAATAATAGAACTAGAACTAAAACTAAAAACTAAACTTTCTTTCCAGGGTTATTGTTTTTTCCACATGGAAATACCACCCTATCAGTGTACTAATTATTTTATTATCCAGTGAATATCATGTGCCATTAACAGTTTGGAAACATTGACATGCTGTATGATGCTGAGACTAATTTATGACAGTCACTGTGTGAAATGTAAACTGAAAGCATTTAATTTTACTACAGAAACAAACTCACTACATGGTTTACTTGTATTAACAAAAGTGCATTAACAAAATAATTAAATTCTTTTCCAATATTTTCTAGATCAGCAAAGAACAAAACTGCAGCGTTTGATATGATTCACATATTTGTTTATTGTTTATAATTATAAGCCATCAATCAACACATACATATCTAACAGTGAACTAAAGCTGTGCACATTAGTGGTTGCAACGATAACCTGCATACGACGAGCAAAGCCATTGTGATCGATCGTTATTATGGAGAGAAGCTGCATATGCTGTAGAGCAGTGAAAAAATCAGCGATCGGCCGCTTGGCACTTGGTCTACTCGGTGCAGTCGGCTTTCCGAAGCGTCTGAGTGACCGGAGATTGAGACCCCTGGGAGGCCTCGCAGGTGAGCGACGCCGCCTTGGCCCACTCGTCAGCAGTGAGGGTCAAAGTGCTGCTCCAGCTGTACAGACCGTCCTTCTCCATGACTCCTCTGCCGGGGGCGGAGGTCTTGCCCTGCCCGTCCACCTTCCAGCTCAGCGTCCAGTCTGAAGGGAAGCCCCTGTTGGCTATGCAAATCAGAGTCGCCGTCCCCTTGCTGGTCAGCTCCGCGTTCGAGGGGGACAGGACATTAAGGGCTGGGCGGGTGTTACCTGGGAAGAAAGAGCAGGGGTTTTAGGTCAAGCAGATGGAAACTTACAAGATCTGAGCTCCTCTCGTCACTCCTGTGTAGGTTGATCGAAAGGAGACCGGTTTTTGTAGTTTGAAATTTAAACAACCACAGGAATTAGCCTACCGGACAAAATTTGAGCAAATAGAAAATACGGAGATTATTTGTGTTTATTAGGCTACGTAGCCTAGGCTATATTACGTTGTTAGTAGAACGTCGCATATTTCTTCGTCCCCACCGTTAAATCTACTACAACTTTCATTTAGTTATAATATTTTTGAAATACACTTTGAATAGCCTACTGTTCCAAATATTTCAGCCGATCAAACTTTTTTTTTTAACCGCCAACACAATTCAGTTTGCCAAATATTTCACTATGTATGGACGATACTTTAGGCAAAGAAGACAAGTCATCTTAAATGTAGGCTTTTTTTTTTACGTAAATAGCTACTTGACACGCTTGAAATGAATCGATTCGGGGGAAACCAAGTCGTGAAACAATGCATGTACCCAGGACGGCAGGCTGCGACATATCCCTCCGGGCTGACTGCAGAAGTTTAGGCTACTGAATTTGACAAATATGTATACTGATAGGCGTTTTCTGGCACGCTAGTCGCTTTGGATTTGAGCGATTTGAAAACTACTTGCTATCGATATTTTTATTCAACAAATAATCTATTACAGACTATAGCCTGCGACGTATTTGAATGTATATTTTACATGGCATTTTAAATGATCTAAAGTTTTTTTTCTGAGAACAGAAAACATTATAAAAATTATACACGACCGAAGACAATGAGATGTATTGAAACGCAAGGCACCTACTTCCAACATCCAGTCTAGTACCGCCACCAAAAGTGTATCACAGTGATGCAGTCCCGTTGAGTGCCTGTACAAAAACCTTCCTTGCGCAACCTGAAGAGAAGTTAAATAGAAAATTGATATTTTAACGAAAAATACTGCTTCAGCAGTAAAAACAAGATGCAGTGTTCATTTCTGGTAATGAAAGACCTTGAACCGAATACTCATTAATATGAAAATGCTAAATAAAAGTTCGTACATTTTGTGCTCTAAGTTATCCCAACAATCACATTTTCAGACATACATAAGTTTTATATGCAAAGCTGCACACTCTAATTATGCTGCACTCTCTAAATCTAAAATCTGTCTGTTCCAAATTATTGAAAGGAAAACGAAGCCAGTTATAGGCTCATTATGTTTCATAAAAACTAAACTCATCATATGCAAAAGCAATGCCATTCATATTGTTATCATTAGCACAATAGCATACTGGTGCAACAGGAGCTTCCTCGTGATGACTGAAATATGTATTTTGGTATTTTTCCTGTTTGCACTGCATGAATTGACACTAATTTTCACTGTAAAGTTAAGTACTACCATACAGGTAGATTTTTAATTTTGTTTGGGGTCATGGATCTTTTCCTTGGGTTGTTATCTGTTTTGCAAGACTATTTAAATTGTAGGACTTCAAAGATAAGCTATATGTTTGTACAGCAAAGAGCATAAAAATGTCCAAAGAAAGAGGACCGATGTTCTTAGTATCTGCAATGCGAGATCCTAAGTATAAAGATAATTAGCCTACAATCTAAAATGTACTCTGAAACATGGAAGTTATGTTCACATGAATGTCAATTTGTTTGTTGCAAGTGTTACACACTTTCCCATGACATTGCTGAGAGTTACTGCTCAGAGAAACTGTGATGAATATACTCTGCTGTGCAACTATTCAGATTTTGTGTGTGTGTGTGTGTCTGTGTGTGTGTATGTGATTTGTGAGTGTTATCAGATGTATTATGAGGAAGCCTTTGACTCCCATAGGGAGAGGGAGGGCTGGGAGAACTTTCAAACTGCAGTGAAGCTGCAGAATTCCAGAAGGCCTACAAACTGGAGAATTCTAGAATTCCTTAGCCTTTAGTCTGTTGCCATTTTGCCTGCATTGTCTGGCTCTAACTGCTAGCTGCAGCTGGGGTCTTTGTGATGTTTCAGGCAGTTCCCAAGGAGCGGTGTCTGTTGAGTGTCTGTGGAGTTCTGACTGATTTTAGGAGATATTTGCAGTGATTTTAAGTCTCATGCTTCATCTGTTAAGATCAGTTTCAACCTCAATTTAAAACTGTCCCCCATGTCGGATCAAATCCATTGTTTTGGCAATTCTGTGGCATTGGTAGCAACTTCAGCTGCTTTTTAATTATAGCTGTTTTGTTTGTGTCACCAGGGATTTTACAAAACCTTTTTCCATACAGAGACAAAGTGAGTACTTTGGGTCACTGAAGCACTGCATGGTTGAGTGTTCTGCTCCTGTTAACCTCCCAGTGTGGAAGTTGCAGTTGTATCCCAACCGCCAATTCATGTCTCCCATCTTCGAGAGGCTTGGGGATTCCCAATGCCTTTTCAGAATTCTACTGTAGAATCTTCCCAAAACAAGTCATGTGATCTTCCTTTTGCTTTCAGCTGCTCATCGACTGATCAGATTCTGACAATCCCAATGTTGTGAGTTGTTGAATTGGTTCATAGTGCATGGAGCAGGCAGAAGCAGGTATTCAAACAGACAGTTTGATGAAATCTGAGTCAAGTAAAGGAACCGTGGTCTCCTGCAAGCTACGCATTAAGGGCTTTCCTCCACCCTCCAATGAGAGAGAAAAATATGGGCAAAATTGACAAAAATCTTCAAAATCGAAGATTGTTTGCAAAACTGATTTTGTCTATAGTGGTGAAGTAACACTGAAAGACTCAGTCAAACATCTTGTACCTCAGTTTGGTAACTGCAAGCCTGAGCAGTTCCTCTTCAGCCGAGGGAGGTTTTTGTATGGGTCTGTATCACTGTGTGAGTGGAATCTCATAGTATTGCTGACAGTAGTAATCTCCTGCATCTTCAGCCAGGACCCCACTGATTTTCAGCATGAAGTTGGTTCCAGACCTGCTACCGGTGAATCGGGTTGGTGTCCCTGTTGCTCTGCTATTCGCGGAGTAGATCAGGAGTTTAGGCCTTTCTCCGGGTTTCTGCAGATACCAGGCTAAGCTACTGGTAAAATCAGAGCTGCTGGACCTGCAGTTGAGAGTGACACTCCCTCCGACCGTGACCGACTCCACTGTGGGACTTTGAGTCAGGATGATGTCAGCGCTGGTCCCTGGAAATAAAAAAACAAAATATCAGCTCATTGGTTCTTACTGCGAACCAGCTGTAGCACAGTTGAACACCGCAGACACCTTTAATCACTAAAAGCGATCGGGCTCCAGTTTAGGAGATGGCGAACATTCTGTGAACGGAAAGCCGAACTCGGCGATGGAGTGGCCAGCGGGGGGTTCTTACCGTGAGAGACCGCGAGAGCGAGGAGGAAGAGTTCCAGTGCAGCCATGTTCTTTACCGTACGTGCGGACCGGAGACAGAGGAGGCGCGCGGCTGCTCCAAGCATTAAGCTCCTGGGCAGCGAGGCTGCGTATTTATTGCAGCCGAAGTGTGGGGCACTGAGGCGTGCAAAGGCGGGCACTGAGGACACGCATGCAAATCTGTGGCCTGTAAGCAAATCCTGCCTCACAGCTGCGTCTGAGGTGTGAACAACTCGGGTGTTCAGCATGTTAGAGAGGGGGCTTGGTCACTTAACTTTGAAATCGAAAGGGTGAGAAAAGTATTAAAAGTATATATATATATATATATATATATAAGTCATGATTCACATTCAAGCCAGAAAACTTTACGAGGCAGCTGACTTGGACAGAAAATCCAATGGCTTGTGTACCATGTTTGTTTCTCCACCTTCGTTGGTTTCCTTGTCTTAAAGGGGAGCGCAGCCTATGTAGCCTCCCTCTGATTGATGCACTTGTCATAGTCCTGCTTCCTCTCTAAAAAGGCGATGCATACTCCACCTCCTTTCCACTATTTCTGCCACTTCTGTATATGACATTATGTGCAGCTGCAGAAGAAAATGTAGACCTTCACTTATCTCGAAACAACACTGTTCGAGGAAAGTAGTGTAGTTATTGCAATGCGGAAATTGGAAGAGTTCCCGGCCCTCTTGTGGACAAATAGGAAATTGCATGAAAAAAATCAGGAGGAACATCTGCTGTAGAAAAATATCTTTATTCATTAATTCTGTACAGTTATCACAATTATGGGGTGCCGTTTAGGAAAAAATAATCCATTAACTGGTTTGCTTGACACACACACACACACACACACACACACGAATGTTGTACAAATTCCTGCTTCTGTAGAAAGCTAAATGCTCATCATTTAGCAGTTTTGATTTGTGCTTAACTGCTTAAGTGTCCTATCTTAAACAATAACAAGACGCTCTTAAAAAGTCCAAGTGAAAGAGAACTTTATTATCCCCACAGGGAAATAAAGCACATACAAAGCATATCCAGAAATCCATAAAAAAACAGTATTAACACAAAAATAGCAATCCATAAAGACTGTATGACAGTTGCCCTACCCATTCTGGTATTTGACTTGCCTCACAAAATGGCAAATATTAGCCCTATACAATACAAATTGCACAAAAGATTAAACTTGTGAAACAACTGTGACATATTGCACTCAACCTTAAAAGTATGGCATTTATGGATTTAAAAAAAAAAAAACATTCTCTATAGTACTTTTTCAACCTTAGCTGCTGACCTTTAGCTGGTTGCAAAACTCCAAACCAAGATACTTATGTAGTGTAACCCCCTCAACTGGCACCTTGCCGATCCCGATAAGAGCAACATTGTTACACCTGAAGTCGAAGACCATTTCTTTTGTCTTCTTTGGTACCTTGCATGGCAGTCTTTCACCGTTGGTGTGTGAGTGTGTGTGTGAATGAGAGGCATCAATTGTAAAGCACTGGATAAAAGCACTATATAAATATAAATGCAGTCCATTTACCATTTAGTATTCTTGACGTTGATCTGTCGATGATAATTTGTGCAGTTGGCTTTAAAAATATCTCTGGTGCCTACAGGAACTGCTCTTAGAGTGAAGGCTGTGGCCTTCCTGTGATCATAGTCCTTCCTCCCCCTCTCAAAGACGATGCATGCCTGCCACGATGATGCATATTAAATTGCATGTAAAAAAATCAGGAGGAACTTCTCAAGTAGAAAAAATATTCTTTATCAATTCTTTAAACGTTTATCACAATATTACATTACATTACATTTCCTCCATCACAGAGTCAACAATATTGCTCATACCTCATTACCTGATAAGTTATTCCAATGTAACAGAATGTTATTTTCCAATGTAACAGAAATGGTACGGAAGGATTTTCACTTACATCTGGATACAATTTTAAAAGTTTGAAAAAAAATAGTAAGCCCTTTAAGAGTGAAAGGTGTGAACCCTTTTTAGCCCAAAACATATAAAAAGAAACCAGATTCACTGGCTCTCACTGGCCATTTGCTTTGCTGAATTTCAGCAATAGGCCAATATTTGAGCTGGACATACCTGGAACCTGCAAATGAATATTGGTCATTGGACAATGCCTGCTATTGGACACATTCATGTGAATTTAAAACCAAAAACTAACAAATCAGAAGAGACTTAAATAGGATTAATCATAATACTTTAGGGCCCCATTTAGTAACTACTCAGATCTATCCTTAACTGAATTACTTTGACAAAGCTGGCTAGAGCACAACTATTTGTCAGCTGCTCACATGAAACTGCAGCTCATTTATCAACAAGGCTCAATGTTTTTGGTTTATTTTTTACTTTAAAAAAAAAAAAAAATCAATCAGGGAATTTCTCTGTGTTTATTTTAAAAATCAGATTAAAGCAAAATAGCCTAATGCAACAATCCGGGTGAAAGTCGTACGGTAATACTAACAATGCAAAGATCAGGGTGAAAATTACATTTTAATTCCAAACATTGATAACTTACTGCTTTCCATTACATAATCAGCGGCTTGATTGCACTTCCTCCCCATTTTTTCCTCCACTTTATATTCATGGAAGCTTTTTCGGAGCCGTCCGGCAGCTAGGTGTATCACCAATTGGAGCGCTCCTGCGCATAGGAATTGTTGCTAACGACTACGGAGCCCTTCGTTTGAAATCTTTACCGTCTATGCGGATTATAGCTAGTCTAACAAGCTAAAATGAGGAGTTGTATCTGTATATCAAACTTAAAGTTTAAAAAAACGGGTAAACGGTGGGCACATGGAGCAAAGATTAATAAATCAATTGTCCATGTTACATAGATTAGGTAAAGAATAGATATACTACATTCGATGAAATTGTTAGCTAGACTAGTTACCCAGTATTGCACGGACGGTTCTGCCTTGTTACGACAGTGCGGCTCACCTCCTCTGTCAGCAGATGAGGCTTCCCTCATGTGCTAATATTTTCCATATTTCTTGTAATAACATTAATAACTCTGGACTGCATACTGGAGGCCCCGTTGGCGACATTTGGATGAGAGAAGATCCCTGGCTCCAAAAGTAATTAATAGTCAATGGGATGCTGACACAGCCATCGTTAGTTAACTAACGTGAACGTTAATAAAACTTTCCACGTTACGTATAAGGTTCAATGTCAACTACGGATTGCTGCCAGATTCATATCTGTGAAAACAGATTCGGGAATTGCACTCAATGATAGGAGAATGAAAGAGACATCTGGCAACCTTTATTACTGAGCACCATTACCGTTAGGCTAGCCTACTTGCCATCGGGAGTAAACATAGCCGACACAATCTGACCTGCACAAAGAGAAAGAAATAGAGACGACGCGGAAACTTACTTGATTATATTACCGGGAAGCATTTAGTTAGTCACGAGCTTACACGGTGTGAACTGGTCACAGGCCGCTGCAAGTACAGTAGCTAAGCGTTAGCTAGTCGAATACGGTACCTGTAGCCTCCATTAGGCCAGTGGTTCTCAAACTTGGTCCTGAGGGACCACTGTGTATGCTGGTTTTCATTCCAACCACAGTTGCAGTCCCAGAATTTTAACAAGCTGTTAATTTTTCTTGATTAGGTGCTTTCATGTTTTAGAGCAGGGGGGGTCCCCAATCTTATATTACATTACATTACATTATAGGCATTTAGCAGACGCTCTTATCCAGAGCGACGTACAACAAGTGCATAGGTTTCATGATGTAGAGGCACAAAAGAAACACTAGAGTGAAGTAAGGATCGTAGTGCCAGAAGTGACCACATCGATCAGGACTCCAACCCTGTAGAGTAAGCTTGTTCAGCAAGCAAGAATCCTACCAAGTACAAACTAGCACTGGAATCACACCTAACCATACAAAAACAATCCTGCCAGATACACTAACATAATCAAATTATCCTAGCTAGGTACAGTGAGCTGAACTATAGGCTAGGGAGGGGTGGGGAGAGGTGCAGCCTGAAGAGATGAGTCTTCAGTCTGCGTTTGAAAGTGGTGAGATTCTCTGCTGTTCTGACCATCACGGGGAGGTCATTCCACCAGCGAGGGGCCAGGACAGACAGCAGACGGGAGCGGGAAGTGCAGACACGAAGAGGGGGAGGTGCCAAGCGTCCAGAGGTGGCAGAACGGAGAGGTCTGGCTGGTGTGTAGGGTCTGATGATCCTCTGAATGTACCCTGGTGCTGACCCCTTAGCTGCCTGGTATGCAAGCACCAAGGACTTAAATTTGATGCGAATACAGAAAGGGCCGGTGTGGGTGTCTGCTTTCTTCAACCAAGCAGTAACACACAGAGGTGGGTAACCCGGCTTCAAAGAGTAAAAAGACTGACCATGTATTTGCTCCACCACCATGCACTAAACCAGCTGATTACAATAATTAGGTCTCCTATCATGCTGAAGAGTTATGCTAATTAGAGTCTGGTTTAGTGCATGGTGGTGGAGCAAATACACAGTCAGTCTTTTTACTCATTGAAGCCAGGTTACCCACCTCTGGTAACACACCAGATACTACTAATCAAGGTGCTTAGCAAAGACGCAAGTGGTTGACTACTAGAATCGGGTGTGTTACTGCCAGATTAAAGTGAAATGATGTAGTTCTCTGTAACATACCTGGACTTGATTAACAAAGGTAGTCTATGTTCAATCTGATAGAGTTTGTAGTACAAATGTAAGTGAATATGACTGACGGCTCCGCTCAGTGGAACAGAAATGTGCTTTTGGAAGCGAAAGCTGGGTGGAATGAGCAACAGTAACTAAGGAGAGTGGGATTTGGACGGGGTTAATTATGGGTTAATAAGGGGTTAATAATCTCACACAAACAGGAATGTTTTTTATGCATGAAAATTGGTACTATATTAACCATCTACTTAAAAAAAATATATATAAAAAAAACAGGTATTTTCCAATGAAAACTGATAAAAACCAAAACCACTGAGCCTTATTAATAAGTGAACTAAATTTGCTGCTTTGCTACCTGGGAAATGTCATATAATGACAATGATTGATTATATAGCGCCGTGACAAAGTATTTGCACCCTTTCTAAATTCCTCTATTATATTTTTGTCACATTGAATGGTTTCAGATCTTTAGACAAAATATTGGACAAAAGGAACATGAGTAAACACAAAATACAATATAGCTGCAAGCAGCGATGAGGGGGCCAAGCAGTTCAGCAGGGCAGAGTCGCCATGGCAACTTGATCAGATCATGTTAAAAGCGTGGCTATAAGCAGTGATAGCAAGTTTTATGTCAATTGACAGGAAATTGGGTGTAACTGAGATATGACCTCACATCCTGTTTGGCGGATTTGCCGCCGATTTTTATGGACTGTAACAAACAAATGCTTTGAAAATCAAAAATCCATCTGATAACTTTCATGAAGCTTGGTTCAAAGATCATCTATGGCAAATCTCATCTTTGGGATTTCCCAAAGTATCACCTGACACAAGAATCACTTTTGTTAAGGGAAACGCAACAACACTTAGGAGGCAAAAAGTTGTTTTTGCTTATTGCAGTGCCCCCCAGTGGTCAAATGACATCAATTTTCTCCATGTCCTCAGGTCCTGAGTCCATATACCAAGTTTGGTATCAACACATCAAAGCATTGCTGAGATATGCCCTCATTTCCTGCCGCCGATTTCGATTCGCTGTGACGGACGAACACTTTCGAAAATCAAAAATTCATCTGATAACTTTTGTGAGGCTTGGTCTGAACATCACCTGTGCCAAATGTGGTGAACATTGGACAACATTTGTGGCCTGTTAAAAATTTTAAAACTTTTTCAGAAAATCCAATATGACAATGGGTACGTTGAACTCGGCTTGATCCAAGGAATCCAACAGTACCTCATTTTTTAAAATCGGGCATACGGCTCAACTTACATGCATAAACGTACGTCCAAGTTTGACCCATTGGTGGCGCTACAGCGCTCGAGGTGGAGGCATGAATCTTGATGAAAAGAATCATGGGACTGTCCCCAATCAGTGTGCCAAATTTCAAAACTTTTTACCATACGGTTCTAGGGGCTGCCATAGACACCCTAGCCAGAAGACAAAGATGATGATGATGAATAATAAGAAAAGGTAGAAACACAATGGGTGCCCTACGCAGCTTCGCTGCTTGGCCCCCAGTTATTTCATTTATTTAAGGAAAAAAGTTATCTTGTGTTATATTGTGAAGTGGAAATGTCTAGGAGCAACAACGGCTCAGCTGCTGAACAAAGTGGTAGGCCAAACAAGCTCACAGAATGTGACTGCCAAGCGCTGAAGCACGTTGCAAATAAAAATCGTCTGTCCTCAGCTGCAACACTCACTACCAAGTTCCAAACTGCCTCTGGAAGCAACGTCAGCACAAGAACTGTTCGTTCGAGAACTTCATAAAATTGGTTTCCATAACCAAGCAGCTGCACACAAGCCTAAGATCAACATGCACAATGCCAAGTGTTGGCTGGAGTGGTGTAAAGCACACTGCCATTGGACTCTGGAGCAGTGGATAATTTGATATGCATTTTCTGGACAGATGAAACTTGCTTCACTATCTGGCAGTCTCTGACAGGCAAATTGGGGTTTGGCTAATGCCAGGAGAATGCTACATGCCCGAATGCATAGTGCCAACTGTTAAGTTTGGTGGAATAACTGTCTGGGACTGTTTTTCATAGCTTGGGAAAGGTCCCTTAGTTTCAGTTGAAGGGACATCTTAATGCTACAGCAAACAATGATATTCTAGAGAATTTTTAGAGAACATGATTGGCCTGTACCAGAGCCCTGACCTCAACCCCATCGAACATGTTTGGGATGAATTGGAATGGTAACTGCGAGCCAGGCCTTATCACCCATCATCAGTGGCCAGCCTCACTAATGCTCTTGTGGCTTAATGGAGGCAAATCCCCACAGCCAATGTTCCAAAATCTAGTGGAAAGCCTCTTCAGAAGAGTGGAGGCTGTTATAGCAGCAAAGGGGGGGTACCAACTCCATATTAATGCCCATGATTTTGGAATGAGATGCTCAACAAGCACGTATGGGTGTGATGCTCAGATGTACACATATTTTTGGCTCTGTAGTGTATTTCAAAAACTTTTCTTCTCATCTCTTCTGGAATTTCCTCTGATCAAGTAGCATGCTTGTAGAAACTTTGTGGTGACTACATCACTCTGATTGTAAAGTTCAATATGAGTGAGGTTCAAATTCACCAAGCCTGGCCTGCGTTCAATCAGCTGAATCTAACTACCAATGAAATCTTGTTGAGTAGTTGACTAAGTAACTAAGGGTCAATTATTGGTGATATTGGTGTTTGATAACTTTTTTCATTAAATAAATGAAATAATAATTAACAAAATGTGATTTGTGTTTACTCAGTTTCCTGTTGTCTAATATTACATTGTATCTAAATACCTGAAACCATTCATTGTGACAGTTATGCAATTATAGAAGAAATCAGGAAGAGGGAAAATACTCTCTCACGGCACTGTAAATTCAAGGAGTACAGAGCAGTGTACATGAGAGGGACCCTAGGACATAACTGAACAAGCTCTGCAAAGTTGTGGGAGATTATTATATCCTAAAGGACTTCATACAATTTAAATGTCATGACTGATATGAAGTCTAAGAAGTGTACTGCTGAAAGGGCAAGAAGTGTAGTGTTATATTTACTTCAGTTCTGTGTAGCCTTTTTGTGATTTGTCTAGTCACTCTGAGTAACCATCGCTAGAACTCAATCAAATATTCGGGGTATACCTGGTTGCTGTCGAAGACCACAAAAACGTTGGGGTCAGATACATAATCTACGCAGCTGTCATAGAAGCTTGTCATGGTCGTGTCTTTGGGCGGAGTTTGATGCATCCCTGAGTGACCCTGTGTGTACTCCCCGACCAGCACACGAGCCATGATCATGGTCTGTGATGGTAATATGCCGTCACGTTTCACTGGTGTATCGCAGTAGACCTTTGAGAGGCTTGCATATTTTGCAAAATAAATCCCTGAGAAACAAGAAAGAACATTTTCCATTTATCATTGCTCAGATATACAGCAACACTTATGCTTCCATTCTGTCCGTTTATCTTAAAAGAAGCACATTTAGCTTTGTGCATTTACTGATTTATTTTTTTATTTTATTTTTTTTTTTACAGGCATTTCACTGATGCTCTTATTCCGAACGACTTTCAATTAGTGCACATAGAAAAGGCCAAGCTTTGTAAATCTCCAACTTAATAAATCTATTAATTTTAATTTGGTTGTGAGTTCTACTGCTTGATGAAGGTTGATCCATCAGGTTGCTCTGTCTATCAGTGAATTTGGTGATTTAATTGATAATTGATATCTGTGATAATAATGAACTAATTAAATCGAACAAATCTATTTCCATGAACAAGTGAGGAGTCTTTACTTTTGGTTTTACTTGTGTTCTGTATACAGACTGCGAAACATTAAATGAGTTAGCTGTTAAAACAGTTTGTAAATTGTCAGTTTAAACTGATTCTCACTTCCTCAACAATGTTCAGAAAATACAGGTCTTATTTATACACCTCTGCAGCATGAATGCATCCTACCTTTTCCAGAGACAGAACCATGTCTTCCCACAAACTTCAAGTCAAAATTAGCAGCACATATGGACCAAATGTTTGTGTGGGCTGTACCATGGAACAACCTTCTCTCATCAATAGGCATTTGTTTGATCAGGGTCAGCTGTGCTTTCTTCCTATGGAAGACAGGATAATAATGGAATTTATTTAGCATTCTGGGTACAATTGTGGTGAATACTTATTTTCATACAAACAGCTAAATTAGGTCAAAACAAATACAAATTCTGACTCTGCTGTTTATCCTACCACTATTCTTTGTACAATGTAGTCCTGATTGAAATAAATGAATAATATTACTCAATAATATTAACAGTTAAGACAAGCACTTCCTTGCCTACCGGCAAAAGGACTCCCACAGTTTTAGGTTCTGTATCCTCTTTATTGACCTGATGGTGTCAGATACTGTCTCTGCAAACCTCTTCACTACCTCTTTACATTCTTCAGTACTACTGTCCAGTGGGATGAGCTGGAAGTAAAACAATGCCAAAACAACATTAATAAAATACTGCACTGTCATGTAGCAAAAGTACAGCGATCTCTCAAGATCTTTGATTATTTTGGCAGAAATCATGTGACCCCTGTCTAAATTATTAAAGAAACCACATGGACCCCATTGAGAGCAGGAGGGTTGATGGGCATGCGGGTTTTTGTTATCAGTAATTATCCTGGCTTGATTAGTTAATTAGCAGTAAAGACCGGTTCACTGGTAGATTAGATCACCTTAAAATATAAACACAGGAACAGTCTTCAGTTGTCATTTGTAAAGAAATCAGACTAAATGTTCGATCATATAAATGGCTGGGTTGTAAAAGTAATTAAAAGGAGTCAAAGTTGCCGTAAAATCCAGAAACCAGTAAGGTCTGCTTTGCTCATCCCTGCCACAGAGAAATCCCAAAAATACAGAGATGAACGTGAACAAAGAGAAAGAGAAGACAGAGAGAGAGGAACATCCTCCATGAAAGAAACAGGTCCCCTCACCCGGCACCCTCCCTCTTTCACTTTACCTGAAAAGGGAAGTCTTTTTCCCAGTGGGAGGGAACAGGGTATGGAGACCTGTAAAACGTGTTAACACAATTGGAAACACCATCCAGTATGACGGCAGTAACTAAATACACATTGATTAAATGACACACTGCAGCCTTTTCTTTTGTCACTTGATCAGAAATGAAAGTGAAACTCTACAGAAATTGCGTAACTGCAGTGAAACCCCAGGCTGGAAGGTCACCTGTAGCGCTGACCTGGAGCTACCTGGGGCCTGTATCATATAGCAGGATTACTGAGTTAGCTGGATAACAGCACTGAGTAAAACCCAGAGCCTTCCCTAATCTGGAACATGGACTGAAGTAAAAAGAGCCGTTTTGGGTTTAACACGGTGCAGCTAATTCAGTACGCTTAGTTTGATCCCAGATAGAGACAGAGCGCAACGCGCCATACTCTAAATCACCATTTTAAGGAATCTCTGGCTTACCTGTGGCCAGGTGTAGATTGGCGCTTAACTGGTTGCTCCTTTCCAGTGTCTAGGTTGGTCAGTTTCATCTCTGGGTGTGTTCAGAGCGACACAAAGAAAAAACACAAACAAAAGGCACACTGAAACAACATAATCCAGTCACAGCAAAAACACTTGAACCATTTATAACCTATTATTTTACAATCCAATGATGTTTACTAATATGCTACGAAATGGAGGTCTGAAAGTAAAACCACAGTCTATTATATTCAAGAAAGCTGGTATGAATAAATTATGGCACAAATTTAATTAACCCATCACAACATTATCCACAATGAAATATCTACTTGTAACGGAAAACATACCGAAGGGGCAGTTTGTATTGCCTTGATTAATAGAAGGATTTTGCCACATTTATGGTGTTTCAGGTCTGAATCCAGCTATGGACAACAGGTAATTGTCACCTAACAAGAGGATACATTTCCAATAGATAACCTAAGCAAAAATGAAAAAACATTATTACTAATCTAAGTGCTACACATGAGTTTATGTATTTCACTTATGAATTTAAATTATTCGTTATTGTTAAACTTACAGGATAAACCTGAAAGTTAAAACTAAATCATATTTAAGATTTAATTATTTTCTTGAATAATTATATGAATCTGGCCTCCTAATCATTCCTTGATTAGCTCTAATTAATTATCTGATCTGATCAGATTAGCTGCACAATTCCTTTGAATTCCTGACCCACTTTAATAGCCCAGATTGTCTCTGCAAATGGGGAATTCTCTATTGACCTACTGGTTAAATAAAATCAGTAATAATAACTGTCAAGTCCAACCAGAAATTAAATCTCCAAAATCAGGTGCTAAAATTACTACTATGTAACACAGCCAATCCCGATATGCTGAATTGGGAAGCTCCAGCAATCATTGGTTACACAGAAATCAATAATTTGTTGATAATTAGTTGATTTTCTCAAATGAAAATCACACATTGTTCTTTTTATTATGGAAAATTAAATTTGCGACAACACAAGATATTATCAGTAGGCCTACCTGAGAAATCCAATATGTAAATACAATTGTCCATGCTGTATTCCATAAATCCATCCCAGTTCCTGCAGTAGTTTCGTTCAATTTCTCTATTGGTCACAGTACACTTCTCACTTGGATTTTCCTGCATAAGCAATTGAAATTGATCGGTTCATGTCACGTTTATTAAATGGTAGGGATAAATAATTCTCTCTCTTGTGAATGATTATATATTCCCTAGCCTATTTGATCCTTTTCCTGTACCACCAACGGCAATATAAATATTAGATAACTTACTGTCTATTGTTTGTTTTTTTTTTTTTTTTTTTTTTTTTTAACGAACAGGAACACCACGATTCGGACAGACAAAGATAAAACCTACATCAAACATATGCCACTCTCCGCTTTCAGCCAGGTAAAGCCAACGCATGTCCTCCTCGAAAATATCCATGCACTCCTCATCCTCAAAGGCTCGCGCGGCTAGCCATGTCCCGGCCATGGCTCTGAACAAGACCTAGACTGTAACATGCAAAATAGGTTGGTCAGTGATGATAGCAGAATATTATTTATCCATATAATTATTTATATTATGTAGCCATATTTTACAGTCATACAATTTCTGATCTAACAAAATAATCACTGTTACGTGCTCTAACTCACAAGTAATAACTTAGCTTGTCAGTCTGTTATGCTGAGCAAACGCCTGTTCAACCTGTATCTTATCCTATTTAAAGATATCCTTTGTGCGTCGGTATCATTTACTGTGAGCATATTTGCACAGAAAGACTAAATAAATATACGATACTAGTTTCACCAAACGCCCCGCCTCTTTCTAATTTAAAGTTTCGCTTTCTCCAAATTGACGTGTACTTCCGAAGGCGTCATTTATGTCTTAGTGACAGCTAGCGTTACACCAAAATAAATAAACGCGGAAATGTTTTGGCATTTGCTTGACAGGAATTTGCTTGAAACTAAATCGGCTAAAATCCAATCTCAAGGAAACAAGCATGAATCAATCGTACCCAATATACCTCATATTTTATCATCATATCTTCAGAAGTGCTCTGTCAAACTATATTTCTTAACCTGTGCAACAGTAGCCTATGCTAAAATAACCTGCCGTTAGTCAGAAAACAAATACAAATACTGGATATTTTAAAGGTATGTTGTATGGTTAATTAACTCTCTGGAATCGTCTTTTAAAAATGTTACGGATGTGCTTGCATTCGTGCCATTAATAGTGCTGGCACAGCACAGAAACGAAGTGTGGAGATCTGGCATAGTCTCTGGCTATGCGAGACTATGACATTATAATACTGTTATATGTATCATGTGGTTGTTTAAAATGTAGGCTACTATCCCTCAGCATTATACCTTCATCAAAGATGCAGAGGCTTTAACCCTGGTGTCCTGGTCAAAAATTCCCCCATCACTAAAAAAAAAATCTCTACACCTGGCCAGCTGATCACAGCCTAAATTTGACTGGCTACACATCCCATTTGAATACCCTACCCACGGGTCATGTGGTCCCCACATGACAAACGAGTTTTACCCGTTTAAAACAATACTAGTGAACTACTGCTGGCAATAGTTGTGTTTTGTGTTTTTAATGTTGATGTTAAATTTTTTAATGTTAAAAACACAAAAAAAAAAAAAAATTATGATTATTGCTTAGCTATGTATCAGCTGTGTATAAAACGTGGTGTAATTTCTATTTGGTGAAACCAAATTACACCACTTAATGAATGTACACCACTAAAATAAAATAAAATTCCCTTAAATAAAACCTGAGAAAGTGCACTTTAGCCACATGTGAATTGTTTCATCACAAAGATAAAATTGTGGAGTACCGATAACTTTGGAAACAAGATCCTAAAAAAAAGCAAATTAAAAGAAATACGTCATGAACTACAGTAGTATTGAGAACTTTATAGTCACTAGGTTCAACGACCAATATTTTTCACTATGTAGTGCTTACGGAATTAATATTGCTCGATGATCCACGAGCACCGCTGGCCTTTTATGAGTTAGAGTTCCTATTGAGTCGAATCGTAATAGGTGCCAGCTTTACGCAGCCGGCTCATATTTGTGAATTTTATTACTTTCAGGTAAGAATAACGTCACCTAGCATTCGCACATTTGTGTAGTAATGTATACCTTATAACCTAGCGAAATTATTTAATTTTCTGTTGTTGTCATATATTTTTACTGGATGTGTACCTGTTTGCAGTTCCTATCTAAAATAACGTCAGCTCGCTAACTAACGCGTGGTCTCAAAAACTGTAATTTTCCCTGTTTATGACAGTTCAATATAATATGAGTTCAATGTAATAATTGCTTGTCTCCCATATATTTACTGGTCTCGTTTTTACATGCTGTTATGTTTATGTTGTTGTTCCAGCGTACATTTTTCAGTCTAAAATTTGTTTATTCTTATATTATTGTATTGTGCGGAATTTTAGTGGGCAGTTAGTTGCCATAATCTAATATGCCTATTACCAACTCAACGCAGCTAGCTCATATTTGTGAATTTTTATTATTTTCAGAATGAATTTCATTCAAAATATGCCACTCTCGAGTCCTCTGTGAGATCCCTGAATGCAACACAGACTTGACATTTCCCATAAGTAAGACCCAATGACTTCGTGGAATATCAAAACCAGCCCAATCATGTTTTGTTTTTCGTATGGCAGGGGAAATATTAACGGCGAATTTAGAACTATAGTGGCCTAAAACTGAATTTGCCTTCATTTACCATGATACTATGCGGACTGCAAACACGGAAGTAAACAACGTGAATTATTCTGGAAAAAGTAAAGCAGTCACAAACATTTTAACAAAGATTTGCAACTGGTTAGCAGTTAAGTGAATAATTACATTAGATAGGTAAATAAATGTTCAGGACAGTTGAATAAGGTATTGAATCCCTTTGTGTGTGTGTGTAAGAGAGAATTAAACTCTGTTTAATTGTGCATGTTAGATGCCTTTGTCTGATTGACACATAGTCCACCTTCCCCTCTAAAAACACGGTGCTTTCTCACTGTCCTTTTCACAATTTCTGCCACTTCAGTATATGACATTATGTGAAGAAGATGTAAACCTTAACTTATCTTAAAACAGTTTGTGGAAATTGCTTTAGTAATTGGAATGTAGCGATTGGAACAGTTCCCAGCCCTCTAGTCATGAAATATTAAATAGTTTGAAAATAAAATCAGGAAGAACATCTAGAGTAGAAAAAATAATCTTTATTAATTATTCAAACATTTATCACAAAACACACACACAAACACACAAGACACACACAGACACACACACACACATACATTCAATTTCCTACATTTATTATGGACACATAATTAGCTGATAAGATCCTTCTGTAACACCAACCTTTATGAATGTAATGAAAATGGTATAGAAAATGGTATACTCACTTACAGTATATAAGAAAGTAATGAGAGTAAAAAAGAGCAAGCCCTTTTTAAGAAGAATGAGTGAAAGGTGAACCATTTGCAGCCCAAATCATATATAAAATGAAACTGAACTTTGCTGAATTTGCTTTGCTTTTGAAAATAATTTCTGGATGAATCTCATCCATCCCTGGTGCTCTGCCACTGAGGACCTCTCCAACCACCCCAGTGACTTCTGCCACAGAAATAGACTCTGATACCCCAGATTTCTCCAGCTCAGCCTTGTGAGTGTGTCTGTCAGATTCAGGAGTTCCTCAAAGTATTTCTTCCACCTTCCGACCATATCCCTATCCCCAATAAAATGTTTATGTCATGACTGACATAAAATCTAAGAAGTGTAATGCCAGAAGTATAGTGCTATTTTAACTTCTCTTCAGTTCGGCCATTTTGAGTTTTGTTTAATCACTCTGAGCAACCATCGCTAGAACTCAATCAAATATTCGGGGTATATCTGGTTGCTGTTAAAGATCACAAAAGTTTTAGGGTAATTGAAATCATCTATACAGCTGTCATAGAAGCTTGTCATGGTCTTGTCTTTGGATGGGACTTGACACAGACTTCTCTCACCCTGTGTGTACTCTCCGACCAGCACTCGAGCCAGGATCATGGTCTTTGATGGCAATACGCTATTCTGGCTCTTTGGGACACCACAGAATTTATTTGCGTAGCTTGCATGTCTTGCAAAATAAATCCCTGAGAAACAAGAGAGAACATTTTCCACGTATCAGCAACATTGCTCAGATATATAGCAACACTTATGCTTCCATTCTGTCTGTTTGTCTTAAGAGAAGCAAATTTTTGCTTTGTGTATTTCTTGAATTTGTTTATATTTAAATTCAACACATTTTGCCAGAGCTCTTCACCAGAGTGACGTACAATTAGAAAAGGCCTAGCTTTGTAAATCACAACCATTCCAAATAATGTTTGTGATTGGCCTTGTTTCGTAATATTTCACAAGAAACTGGAGATTATATTACTGGCTGGACTTAACAATTATTGCATGCAACCATCACGTCTGTTGTTAACAGCAAAAGTAAATTTCATTTTCTAGAGGTATTCAATTACGCTGAATTACCTCTTCACATATTCATGTTTGGTAAGTGAGGAATTTTTACCGTTGGTTCTACTTGTGTTCTGTATTTAGCATGCATAATATTAAACAAGGACGTTAGCTGATAAAACGGTTTGGAAATTGTCATTTAAAACATTATAATTTCCCTGACAGTGTTCTGAAAATAGAGGCCTTATTTACGCACCACGAATGTAACCTACCTTTTCCATGGACAGAACCATGTCTTCCCGCGAACTTCAAGTCAAAATTAGCAGCACATATGGACCAAATGTTTTTGTAGGCTGTACCGTGGAACAACATTCTCTCATCGATAGGCATTTGTTTGATCTGTGTCAGTTGTGCTTTCTTCCTATGAAAGAAATCATTGCAGTTGCATACAAACAGCTAAAATAGGTCAAAATAAATACACATTTTTGACTCGGTACAAAGAGACATAATGAAGTATGAATCATTGTAATCTGCAGATTCTAATCTTAGCTAGACTCACTGCAGGTGAAATGCCCTTTTCTGCTTAATTAGATTCATGGTACTGTTTAACAAATGAAAATGAGCACAGATTATGCTGAAAGTTGTTTGACAACATGCACTGTGGTAGGATAAACAGCAATATAGCCCTGAGTAAAATTAAAGAATAGCATTCCTTATTAATATGAACAATTAAGACAAGCACTTCATTGCCTACCGGCAAAAGGAATCCCACAGTTTGAAGTTCTGTATCCTCATTATTGATCTGATGGGGACATTAGGCATTGTCTCTGCAAACATCTTCACTACCTCTTTACATTCTTTCGTACTACTGTCCAGTGGGATGAGCTGGAAGTAAAACAGTGCCAAAACAACATTAATAAAATACTGCACTGTCATGTAGCAAAAGTACAGCGATCTCTCAAGATTTTTGATTAGACTTTATTTTGGCATAAATCATGTGACCCGTCTAAATTATTATATAAATCACATGGACCCCATTGAGAGCAGGAGGGCTGATGGGTATGCAGGTTTTTGTTGTCAGAAATTATCCTGGCTTGATTAGTTAATTAGCAGTAAAGACCGGTTCACTGGTAGATTAGATCACCTTAAAATATAAACCCAGGAACAGTCTTCAGTTGTCATTTGTAAAGAAATCAGACTAAATGTTCGATCACATAAATGGCTGGGTTGTAAAAGTAATTAAAAGGAGTCAAAGTTGCCGTAAAATCCAGAAACCAGTAAGGTTCGATTTGCTCATCCGTGCTACAGAAAAATCACCAAAAATACAGAGAAAAACGTGAAAAAAGAGAAAGAGAAGTCAGAGAGAGGAACATCCTCCACGAAAGAAACAGGTCCCCTCACCCGGCATCCTCCTTCTTTCACTTTACCTGAAAAGGTAAGTCTTTTTCCCAGTGGGAGGGAACAGGGTGTGTTGGCTTACTATGAAGTGAGCTGTGAAACACAATTAGAAACACCATCTAATATATGACAGAAGTTGGCAGTGTTTAGACAAGTTACTCAAATGACACACTGCAGCCTTTTCTTTTATCACTTGATCAGAAATGAAACTGAAACTACAGAAACTGCATAACTGAAGTGAAACCCCATCTGTGAAAGATCACCTGTAGCGCTGACCTGGAGCTACCTGGGGCCTGTATCATATAGCAGGATTACTGAGTTAGCTGGATAACAGCACTGAGTAAAACCCGGAGCCCTCCCAAATCTGGAACATGGACTGAAGTAAAAAGAGCCGTTCTGGGTTTAACATGGCGCAGCTAATTCAGTAAACTTGGTTTGATCCCAGATTATACTGAGAACAATAAAATTGACCAATCACCATGGACTTTAAGGAATCTCTGGCTTACCTGTGGGCAGCTGTAGAATGGCGGGCCCGCTTAATTTCCCGCTGCTTTCCAGTTGTTAGGTTTATCTGTTTCATCTCTGGGTGTGTTCAGAGCAACACAAAGAAAAAACACGCAAATGTCTGAGATTAAACCACACCCAGCTATACGCAAGAAAGCTGGTTTGAATATATTATGGCTCTGAATTCAGCAATAGTCAACTGTTAATTATCACCTAACAAGAGGTTACATTTCCAATAGATAACCTAAGCAAAAATGAAAATAGATTTTTACTAATCTAAGTACTGTACATGAGTTTATGTACTTCACTTATGAATTTAAATTATTCATTATTTTTAAACTGATAGGAACAACCTGAAGAAAACTAACCCTAAATCATACTTAATATTTAATTATTTTCTTGAATAATTATATGAATCTGGCCTCCTAATCATTCCTTGATTAGCTCTAATTAATTATCTGATCTGATCAGATTAGCTGCACAATTCCTTTGAATCCCTGACACACTTTGATTGCCCAGATTGTCACTGCAAATGGGAAATTCTCTGTTGGCCTACCTGGATAAATAAAATAAATAATAAATACTAATAACTGTCAAGTCCAACCAGCAATGAAATCTCCAAAATCAGGTTCTAGAATCAGTGCCATGTAACACCGCCAATCCACATATATTGAACTGGGAAGCTCCAACAATTATTCGTTACACAGAAATCAAATATTTAGTTGATATTCTCAAATGTAAAATCACGGATTCTTCTTTTTATTATGGAATTCATTTGACCGATTTTAGCTGATTTTCGGAATATGAAATGAAATTGAGGGTTATACAGTTGCGTTGAAACTTAATATGAACATTAAATGTGCGAAAACACAAGAAATTATGAGTTGTTCAGTAGGCCTACCTGAGAAATCCAATCTGTAAATACAATTGTCCAAGCGGTATAGCATAAATCCATTCCAGTTCCTACAGTAGTTTCGTTCAATGTCCCTACTGGTCAGAGTACACTTTTCACTTGGATTTTCCTGTATAAGCAATTGAAATTAATCGGTTCAGTTAAAATCAACAGATTTGCAACGTTTTATTGGCAGGTTAACATACAGACCATGTCACGTTTATTAAATGGTATGGATAAATAACTTTATTTCCATAGTTTTTTTCTCTCACAACTATCACAAACACTTTTCACTCATTAATTATTATTTAATATTCCCAATTTGACCCTCTTCCAGTACCATCAATGACGATGTAATTATGAGATATCTTACTATAGCCTACTACATATAAATAAACATAAACCCAACGGTGCGCTCGGACACACATGAAACCTACCGCAAACATACGCCACTCCCCGCATTCATCCTGGTAAAACCAAGGCATATTCTCCTCGAACGTGTCCCTGTACTCCAATTCCTCAAAGGTTCCCTTGTACATGGCTTTGAACAAGACCTAGTCTGTAATATACAGAATAGGTAGGTCTGTGATAATAGCTGAATAGCATTCATGCATATTTATGCATAAATATTAATACGACGTTGCCATGGTTTACTGCTATACAGTTTCTGATAGATAACAAAATAATCGCTGTTACGTGCCCTAATTCACAAGTAATAACGTGTCTTGTCAGTCGGCTACTGTGGAAGCGCCTGTTCAACCTGTTTCTATCTAACGCTGTCCGTTGTGCGTCGGTATCCTTTACTGTGAGCATATTTCCACAAAAAGACGTAAATAAATATACGGTACTAGTTTCACCAAATGTCCCGCCTCTCTTTTAAAGTTTCAGTTTCTCTGAATTGACGTGTGCTTCCGATGGCGTCATGTGAACTTCCTCGGTGACAGCTAGCGTTATACCAAACTAAATAGACGCCAAAACTGGTGCCAATGGCTCAATGAGATATTTTAAACTAGCAATAGCCTATCAGCTAAGTCCAACCTCGGACAAGCATGAATCGGTGCTACCCAAAATGCCTCGTGTTTTCTCATCACATCTTCGGAAGTGCTCTTTCAAACTATACTTCTAAACTAACGCAACATTAAGTACCTGCTGTTAGTCAGATAACTATGGGCTCAAATTAGTGCCAAAAGTATTTTTTATTTGTAAGCAATGACTTGTGCTTACAACTTATGGTTTGTGTTTGTACATTGCGAGTTGAAACTGAAACAAAAGTTATTTTGTACTTGTAAGCAAGAAGTTTTTACGTGCAACACTCTCTACATGCAACGCACAGTTTACAAGAAGAAAGCTACAGTCAGACTTTTGGCACTGCTTTTACGCTTCCGGTATGGAGAGCCAATCGTTCAAGGCATTTTCAACTATCCAATCAGCGCTCCAATATAGACCAGGGTTGCCATGTTGGGAAATTTATGACAGACTGACAGTCGGAATTCAATTTCAATTTCAATTTAAGTTGAAATACAGACATACTTATTGCCAAAGCATACATATATAATATGTAAAATAATAATAATATTAAAATAATAATGGTAAATGTAACAATATATACAAATAACAGCATTAATTCTCATTCTCTCTCTCTCTCTCTCTCTCTCTCTCTCTCTCTTTTTCCTCCGACGCTTTGGGCCCTTTACCACTATGAGGCCCATGGGCTCAAGCCGGAATTTTCTCTCAATTCTCTCTCTCTCTCTCTCTCACACACACTTTTTTCCTCCGACGCTTTGGGCCCTTTAACACTATGGGCTCAAGCCCCGGTAAGACCCTTCGGTAAAACGGCCCTGCATGCAATTATTTTTGTAGGCGTAGCCTACAGTGCTGAACAGTCAACCGTAGTATTGCATTAAGTAATACGTTAAACTGGAACAGACGATGTTCTGCATTCCTGGAGTCTAACCAGATGTTCCTTTTTTACGAACTGGGTAAAACTTTGTAAGCGAAGTCGTGTGCGTGAGACTAGAGCGCCCTCCCCTACCGTTCCGTACATTATGTTTCCAGACCGCATATAGTATTCTGCGGATTTAGGACTACGTAGCCTACAACAAGAAACTTTCTCCGCTGGTTACGTAAGTACTGTTATCCGTAATTATTTTTCTGGTGTTATTATTTCGAATGTAGCAATACTCTCCCGATTAAAAATGGTCCGTCCTGTGAAATTTAGGATGTGTTTTAGAAATTTATGCAGTGGTGCAGAGTGTTTTTTTTATTTTTTATTTTTGTCTGCAGAAAATCATCGCTGTGATATGTTTTTCGTAAAACAAAAAATGGAGAATACTTGAAAACTGTAGATGGCAATGAATGTCAAATACTGATAAAATATTGCAATCATATACTTTTCCTCACAGTGCAAATATAGACTTGTTACCACAATCACATGTCTAATATTTTGGCAGTAAAAACATTGAATATGTTCAATAAGATCACGGATGTATTAAAAGTATGTTGTTGTCACTTAGTGGGGTTTCAGTTAATAAGCTTTTTTTTGTACGCCACTTTTTTGCTGGTTTTTCATTTCCTGTCGAAAACTATAGTTTACTCTTTCGCTAATGAGAATTAAAAAAAAAAAAAAAACGTTGTTTGGCATATACAGAACAAAATGGGTAGTGGACTTAAATTTTGAAATGAAACGTCTGATCACAAATGCTATTTGATGCTCAAGTTGTTCTTAAAAAGGCTGCTAATGCTGTAACGACTTTTCATCAAGTTCAAGATGTAAATGCGTTACATTCAGGCTCTCGACCGTTAGAGGCTTGTCTGTGCGTCTCCTCAGCAGTGCAGACACCATGGAACCCACAGCTTCAGACACCCTGGCTAGTGGGGAGGAGAAACCTGAGACCGTCAGGGGGCGTGGCCGCGGGATGAAGGACAGGGGAAAGTGGGCCAATAAAACGGAGTTCCGCCTGGCAATGGCTGGAGCCGTAATTGGGCTGAACAACATCTGGCGCTTCCCCTACGTCGTCTACTTGTGCGGAGGAGGTGAGTAGAGAAAAGGTTATGTAAGTAAAATTAGAAGAAGAAGAAAAAAAATGCTATTATACATTCTGTTTTCATGCGGTCAGAGGCCAGTTTCACAGGGCTGGATGTTCCATCATGCTTTTTGTTTTCAGCCTTATTCGGAGTGCTGTGGAAGTCATTATTCTAGAATATTCTGTGCCTTTATCCCTGCCCCCACACAATTCAATGTACCCGTTAACTTAAACATGTTTACAGCTCATTTTAATGATGCCCCCTGTGTTTCTCTTCAACAAATGTTCTCCTTTCTATTCAACGGCATAGCATTGCTATGTTTGTACAGTCAGTGTGCAGTAGATGCTGCTTTTGTACTTATCCCAGCATTACTTAGAAGATCAGACATTTTAAAATTAATTTCATCTCTAAGTTTAGCGATTTCATCTTTCATTGACCGCGTTTATGTCCTAGGATGACAAGTGTAACCAGGATGACTCCTACATAGTGCTGTGCTGCACTTCAGTACAAAAAAAAATAATAGCATTCATTCATACACCTGCACGTACACTTGCACACATGCAACAGTCCAGGTTAAGAATGCTATTCAAATGTGCAACTGCTCCATCACGCCCAGGATTTAACCCCAGTTCGCGCCTTCCCCGGTGCCTCAAACGAGTCTCCTCCGCCAGTGTCAGGTTTGCAGATGCCCCTCACGATGACGACGTCTCTTTTGGCAGGTGTGTTCCTTGTCCTCTACCTGCTGTCCCTGTTTTTCTGCGGGATGCCCGTGCTTTTCCTGGAGACGGCTATCGGGCAGTTCACCAGCGAGGGTCCTTTCACCGCCTGGAGGAAGATGTGCCCCATATTTCAGGGTAAAATGACCCGTGCTATTACAATAGAAAAACGGGAAGGCGAAAGTCTACTGTTTAATCTCTTGTGGGCCAGTGCGTTTGAGGTTACACTGATGAGAGGCTCCAGCTGACATCCAGAACTAACGTGAAACCTTTAATATGGGGAAAATTCCACTTCCCATTTCATCGTTAAAGAAAGGTTATGACAGCAATATTCCCAACACACTTTTAGAATTTATTTTATTGTTCCAAGCTGGTTCTGTCAAAGGCACTGAAAAATATTAGCTTCGACATTTGCTGGTAGTATCCCCTCACTATTATAATTAGTCATGGAAAAATCGCAATGAATCATGCAAAAAATCACGGAGGATATTGTTCAAAAGTATTTTCCTACCTTCCCAAGTGTGCATATGGAAATGATAAAATGCTTGAAAATGACAAACATTGTTAATAAAATGAACATGAATGACCGCGGATGATACTGCATAACTAATCTAAATAATATGCCAAGACAATTCCTTCGTCGTTCCCAGTGACTTAAAAATAAAGCTCAGTGCACAGACTTACATTTCTGTAAAATTCTGGGAGTGTTTGGCTTATACATTGACTTTAAAAAAATAGTTCTCTCTAACGTTTGCTTTATTATTGTTTCTTATTAGGCATTGGAATTGCTTCTCAAGTCATTGTGTTATGTCACAGTGTCACTAACGTCGTCATTTTGGCCTGGACCCTTTTCTACCTCTACAACTCCTTTACAAACCCCTTACCGTGGTCCAGCTGCAAAAACGTCTGGAACACAGGTACGGAGCGTATACGTTGTATCCGGAAAGCGACGAGCTTGAATAAAGGTTGTGTAGCACTCAGAGCAGATTGGTTATCAATTAAGCTCAAATGCATTGCGATAATGGTATTTTTGGTAATGCCAGCGTCACACGCAGGTGATCTGTTGAGGAGTTGCCACATTCAGTACCAAGGGCACCGTTAGCTGGCTACAGGCAATAGCAGGTGATGGTAGGTACTACATACTGCAGGCAAATTACCTACGGCTTTTTGAAAAATTCTTCTTTTTGTTTTGTCGGTTGAAAGCGCTGCCCAATTGTTGTAATTAGCGTAGACATTCAAGAATTCATGTGTACACTTAAAGTATCTCCTCCCCCGCTTTTTTACAGATATGCCATATAAATCCATATGCAAATCAAAATCATTTCCAAGGCTACATTTTGGACTGTTGGGGGAGGATTATTGCTTCAGCAGTTTTGACTTTGACCCCTTGGCAGTGTGATTGTAAAAGCTGTGGTACATTTTGTGCATGTTAGCAACTGTTTTGCATTCGCAAACGTTGCACAATACTTAATTGATTCAAGGTGATCTGCTTAGCTGTTCAATTATTATGACAGGCCTGTTTTCTTCTACGGGCCTATATGTTGTCCAAGACTGACCAATAGTGGGCCACTTTATAAACAGGTAGAACCCAGCGCTCGGGAGACAGCATTTTACTACAGCTGTGGTTTCCGTATTGCTCACAGGGAATCAGTCAAAATCGGTGCAGCTGCATAGCAGAATTAATTTGTTTATTTATTTATTTTTTGCTCCGTGATATCAGGCACCACTGAAGGGGACAATAAATTCTATAAAATGAAAAATGTCTCTTGCTCTAATGTGATTGGCCCAACCCGTGGAGACCCGTATAGCTAGACTGTGCTTACCTGAGCGGTCAGTTTAAGCCGATGGTACATTTTCTTACTGTTTTCAAAGTAATAAGATGCAACAACAACAAAAATGTTTTATGGGCAATAGAAATTTGCAGCTATATCTACAATACCTTCATTTGCACGTTCAGTTAAATGCACAGAACATGTAACTGTTGTATTCAGGCTTCACTGACTGTTAACTTTCCGTTTCTGGCCTGCTACAGCTGGTTGTTGGAACCAAAGCACCAGTGCTGATTGGTCATACTTCGACAATGCCAGTGATCCCTACCCTGGCTTTGAACGGTAAAGAATTATGATGATGCTTGTTTTTAAATAGCCATCAGTACAGATGAAATGTGATTGAAATACAGTGTATGCACTGTCTACAGGACATGTTGCTTGTTGTCATTAAAGTCAGTAGTGTGTGGCTGCGTAGCTAGCAATAATGCTTTTGCTTCACGTGCTGTTGGATTGTCAAGGGGTTTCAATCATAATAAGAAAAATAATTAACCGAAACAATGCACTTTATAATAATACACTTTATAATGACACACTCAGGCCCCAGGTTTAAAGCAGTTTAAGGCAGTTTAATAAGGCAATAAAAGATTTAATGCTATGAATGATATATAAATGCTTCATGAAAATTATTTTAAAAAGGTTTAAAAAAAAAAAAAAAAAATCTGGTTCATGTTGAGGGAAGTTTTACTAGTTTGCTTTCCTTATTCCCAACATTTATTCCATATTTTTTTTTATCATCGAGGCATGGATTTGGCAATCAGCACATTTTCGACCAAACCCTGATGGAATCTGTTCACAGGCTATTTTTCAACAGAATCTCCTCTGACTTTGGTATATTTCATCCAGCAGTGCTCCGGGTTGTCATGACCTCTTGTTGTAGTAATTCTCACATTGTCACATTTTTTTCCCCCCAGTTCTGCGGAGGAAGAGTTTTGGAAGTAAGTTTCAAGCATTGAACCTGAGCCTTTCTGTCTGCTTATTTACCTGCGCTGAGCCCTGACGTTACGTGGCTACGGCAGCGCTTGTCAATCCTTCTGTCTATCTGAGGGAGGGGTATAGCGCTTGAATCAGCTGCTCTTTTCTGATTGGTTGGCTCAAAGTTGCCTGGGAAATGTTAGCATAGCTAACGACCGACTGGGTCTGGCAAGGCTTGTTTATTTATTTATTTATTTATTTCTCTCATTGAAACCTATTGTGAACGGAAAAATTCACACAGTTAGTGGGTGACATGGCAATTAATACCCAACAGATTTAATCGGGGGGGGGGGGCTTTTATTCACAAGAAATATGACGGGTCAATCCCGGTCTTGAAAGAAAAAAACAAGCATTACCATCTATTCCATAAAATAAGCCCAACAAGCTTTACAAAGTTCAAGGGAGCGTTTCCAGGCCCTTTGGTTATTGCTGGCATGCTTTCAGTTTGGGAGACGTAGTGCGGGTCACTTCTGGTTCACCAGCTGTCTCATACTGTGTGTTTGTATGAATCGCTTGCTTGTTATCCTGTGCCATGCATGTGTTTTAGTATAAATTAGCTTGGGTTAGCCCATGGCCAGTGGAATGAAGATTTAATACTGGGATACATATTTGAAATTGAATCACAGGGAAAGTCAGGCTTTGGCATGCACACGCACACGCACACACATGCACATGCACACACACCCGAACACACATTTGTGTGCGTATAATCCCCATAGGTTTCATGTGGCGGGGGATAGGGATAGTGAAGAGTTTTCTGCTGATTTGGGAGGAGTACGCTGGGATCTGGCCCTTTGTCTGCTCCTGGCCTGGGCGGCCTGCTACTTCTGCGTCTGGAAAGGGGTCAAATACATCGGCAAGGTGAGTGAGCTTTTGTCTTAACATTCATAGTTAGGGTTTTTATTGGGTACACAAAAGTGAATATGCATCTGTGAAATGCTGGAATGCATGCTTCTCATATTTTTGAAGCAGCTTGTTTTAATTTGTGCACAGAAAAGACAGATGTTTGCATTCTTGTTTAAAAAGCGAGAAATAATTGCTCTACTGTACTACTACAGCACATGCAATCCCTTATGAAAATATCACGTGTTCTAAACCAAATGCGTCCAAGAACCACGCCAAGAACCACATGAAGAGTACACGTGTGAATTATAAAAATAATCCCACTTAGAAGAGTGTTTTATTCACATATTTAAAAAAGGCAATCACATGTGAAAAATGTCCAGTTTACATGTGTCATTTTTTTTGCCCCACATGTGAATATTTTAATTCCACATGTGAAATTGTGATTTTCGCATGTGAAGAGGCAAGCTTCACCTGATTTTTTTGGTATGGAATGGCAAACATAAGCCAGTCTAACTGATTCGGAGTGTAGCACTATGGGTAAGGAACTGGACTTGTAACCGAAAGGTTGCAGGTTCGATTCCTGGGTAGGACACTGCCGTTGTACCCTTGAACAAGGTACTTAACTGAAATTGCTTCAGTATATATCCAGCTGTATAAATGGATACAATGTAAAAATGCTATGTAAAAGTTGTGTAAGTCGCTCTGGATAAGAGCGTCTGCTAAATGCCTGTAATGTAATGTAATGATTCTGCAGCTCTGATTTTGGGTGAACGGTGCGTCCCTCTCAAAGGTGGTCTACTTCACTGTGGCGTTCCCCTTCCTCCTGCTTTTCATCTTCTTCATCCGCGGAGTGACGCTGCCGGGGGCCTGGCGGGGGATCACGTATTTCATCTCTCCGCAATTTTATCCGCTCCGCCACGGATACGTGAGTCTACGGGTCTGTGGGGATGGGAGACGACATTGTTAAAACCTGCAGCCAAAGTGTATCCGGTTCCAGGTTTCAAAACGACAACTGTAGGGCACGACCTGCACACGTAACGGGCACCTTAACTGACGGTGCAAACTCGGGGGGGGGGGGGGGCATCGTGGGTTCTGCGCTCTGAGGGAAAGAGCGCCGAGCGCGAGAGCGCTGGGAATTCTGTCGCCCTCTACTTCAAGTTGGGATTTTTTTTTAGCCATATGGCAACGATTAGCATTAAGCACAATGTCTGTGAAAGGGCCTCTTCAGGCCCTGCGCTGTCTCATTTCATTCCACATTCTCTCCGCATGATGTAACTGACTCTTTATCACAAGGTCCTTTCTCATCCGGGGGAAAGACAGGCATCTTAATGAAGAAAAAAAAGGCTGTGTTTACATTTCATTTTTCCACTGAAAATCTGGCTCCACTCAAAAGGCTTTTGCAAACCCCCCCCCCCCCTCAACCCCCCAGCCCCTCCCCACAATACCACCTGCTGCACTGATTAAGTATATGCAGTGGTAAACCAAGAACAGCGACCAAACTGTGACATTACCGAAAGGAACTTTTAAAACGTTTTGTTTTTTGTTTGATTTGTAAAGTTGTGAAAACATTGTGTTCTCATGGTGTTGTAAAATTGCTAACGTGTGACCTTGACTGATCTACAATACACAGTGCACCCACGTTATTTCGCCCTTGTTTTTTACCCCCCCCCCACCACCCATCCCCCGCCTACCACCAGCATCTCCACACTTACACATCCTCCCATAAGAAACCATCAAATATTTATACCCTTAAAAATGTCGCCCCCTGGTGTCCACAATCCACCAGCTCTCTGAGGTAATCAAATGTATACTAATTATTTAAAACATCCTTAGACCACGAGCGGATACAAAAACTGGTAGAATGGAGACTCATAAAGGAAGGTACACAAGGGGGGGTCGGGGGGGTCGGGGGTCAGGGGGGGGGGTGAGCAGGTGATCAGGGGAGCAGGGGAGCAGGGGAGCAATTTGGAAAATGCTGGCTGAAGCCCCGCCCAGTAATGCTCGCTTTTTGGGCCCGTCTCTCCCGTGTTCTGCAAATCGGTGCCGCTGTTTAAGCAGGGATGGGATCCCGCCTTCAGCCAGGTGGTTGTGGGATCGATGCCCAGGTGGCAAAGGCAAGCTGTTGGAATGGCGCCTCTTTTAGGAAGTACACCCTGTTACGGGACGCCTACGAGCGCTGAAAAGGAAACGTTAATCAGCGCCCCCCCCAAAAAAACAAGGAACAGATCGCTTTCAGTGTCAAAACTGAACAGAGCGCATAACTCAATGTTACGTCACTAACGTGCACAAATTGACCATGTTTTGTAAAGGGGTGGGAGAGTTGTTTTACGGTTGTGTGTGCATTTTAAATAGAAGGCGTGCTCTCTCTCTCTCTCTCTCCAGGTGTGGTACCACGCTCTGTTCGAGGCCTCGTACACCCACGGCGTGTGTCACGGAGTCCTCGTCACCCTAGGCAGTTACAACACATACAAGCACGACTGCTACAAGTAGGTGGTTTACCTGCACTCACCCACAGGTATCAGTGACTGTGTCCTTCGTGTATGTTTTAGCTGTTTAGCCGTTACCCCCAGACGGATTCACACAACTTTATTTGCACAGTGTAAATTTACGGTATACAGGGGAATGTCCTGGGGCCCTCACACATGATTGGCACCTATGATAAAGATGGGCGAAAGAGGCCGTATAAGATAAACACAGGTTATGAACTACATTGTGTGCTACATAAATTGATATTCTTTAATGCTAGTACGTTTGACCAGAGAAGGTTTTTTATTTTATAAACAAAATCATCCATCCTTACATTATCCAAGGTCAGGGTGGTGGGGGTGCTGGAGCCTATCCCAGCATGCATTGGGTGAGAGCCAGGAATGCACCCTGGACAGGTCAACAATCCATTGTAGGGCACACACACACACACACACACACACACACCCTTCACTTACACACTTATACCTACAGGCAATTTATAATTAAATCATTTTATTTCCCAAAAAGATTTTTAAATCGTTTTTGTTCGTGTCACAGGGACTGCCTGGTGCTATGCGCCGTGACCACTGGGACCAGTATATTTGCTGGTGTTGTAATGTTCGCCCTGCTGGGGTTCGGAGCGGAATCTGCCGGCGTGTCACTTGATGAAATCCTCTCGTTTGGTGAGTTAATGGTGCTCGTGCTAATCATGTGATCAGCCCATCCATTGTGCTTTTTAAAAGAAAGATGTTTGTTTGTTGAGTTAATGGGGCTTACGTTTAATGTGACCATTTCGTCCGGTGTACTTTTTAAACAGATGTTTTATACATTACTCCACCCACTGCGTGAGATGTGCCAAATGATACCATTTTCTGTTTTTATATGTCCTGTGAAGCACTTTGTGTCAAAAATAATTTCAAATTATTATTATTATTATTATTATTATTATATCAGGACAGGTGTCAATATGAAAGCTGTATAAAGCTGACAGTTGCTTTGCCGTAACAGGATTTTAGAAAACCAATGAGTCAAATCTACTCATTTACACCAAGAAGTGCAGTTAAAAGGATTATACTGACGTGGAGCAGTACCAGCCCTGCAATGATGCAATCTAAGCGTAATTAATCACAGGTGAAGGACAATTAAATGCTCATTTCTGAAAAACACACAGGCTAAAGTGACAAATTACCATCATTATGAAAAGAAAACTCAACATTAGTGGTGACTGAAATATTTTATTAGATTTTATTTTTTATTTAAATTAATAGGGGGATATGGACTGGGGGACCTGAGTACAGACTGTTTTGGCAAGGATCTGCTGTTTTATCATTGTTACAAATGACAACCACAAGGGGGCAACCCTGTCCAATTGTTATATCTGCCTGCGCCGTCTCAACGCGCAGGACGTGATAACGGTTTCACTGGTTTAGCACTGTAACATTTTGTTTAGCATCTGGGGCATTGTTTTTCATTTCAATCTATGCATCTCTCTTCCTATAACAAAATTCAGAACCGTTAATTCACACCCTGACACATGTATATGGAACTAACTCATTGATTTATGCGAACTTGTTCCCCTAGTTTTTGTTGAGTTTAAAAACGCGGTTTAAATCCGGAACGGTGATGGTTCTCTCTTCCCCTAGGGCCGGTACTGCCTTTCGCTTCTATGTCCAGAGTGTTTTCTGCGCTGCCGGTACCACAACTTTGGTCTGTACTCTTCTTCCTCATGGTCTTCTTCTTTGTTCTTGACAACCAGGTACGCCTAAAGTTTATGACGGCACAGTTCTTTGAAAGCCAGATTGCGTTTTGTCACCTTGTAGCATTACTGCTGTAGCCGCCCGCGCCTCCAGCCGCATTGTTGTTTTTTTTGTGTCTGTGCGTCTGCGCGTGCTTTCAGTTCTTGATGACGGAGAGCCTGGTCACCACCATCAGCGATGTATTCCCTGAAGCGCTGCGGAAACGCCACGAGGTGCTCGTGCTGGTCACGGTCGCGGTCTGCTTCCTGCTCGGCTTGCCCCTGGTCACACGGGTAACGTCACCGCACGACTCCCGGTGCACATACCTGAGGGTTCGAGTGTACAAAGCCTTGGCTGTTGCTGGTACAGCCCTATTAACCAGCAAACACGTGTTTAGCTAAATGCATTTAATTGTCACGAAGAAAAGTATTTACAGAACCGACCTGAGTTCCTACAAAAAACTTCTTTTTATCTTTTAAAAAAATACTGCTACATACTTCTTCATGGTCAAACGTAATAATTTTTCGAGATTGAATTAAATTTGCTAAATGATAATAATACTTTCAGTGGTGCATATTTATTTCCTGTGGTGCACTTTACAACAGAGGAAAATAGAAGCTCCGCTCTAAGATCAAGATACAATACATAATGAAACACAAATGTTATTCATTTGTCCATAGAATAGACCCAAAGTTGTTTCAGTGGGGGCTTTCTCCTTGCTTTTCTCAGGAGGGGTACACCATGACTGCCATTTTCGGTGTGTCCGCGATTAGCCTGATGTTTATCATGTTTTTTGAAACGATCGCAATTGGATGGATCTACGGTGAGTGATTTCCCCTGGTTCTTGACTTAAATGCAGGGGCCTGTTAGGTTTTGTGAAGCCAGCTAACGCAAATAAGCCCTGGGTGTGTTATGCCTCCTTCATAGCATACCCCCAGGTCAAACTCCAGCTGGTAAACAAATCTCTTTCCACAATAACACAAATTTGTAGGAGCTGCTTTAGCGAGGGAAACGATTACCGTGTGTTCCCCTGATTGGGGCCTTCTTAAATGTATAAAAGCCTGAAATTCTTTTCTCCACTTCAGTTTTTTTTGTTTCAGTTGTCGAATAAGAAAATTTACTGTACCGTGTCTGCACAAGCTGGGTGCTACGACCTCTCTGAAAATAAAATATCTAATTAGGACGACGTTTCAACCCGGTTGGCTAAACAAGCTGTTTTTGACTTGGCAGGTGCAGACCGTTTCTATGACAACATTGAGGACATGATTGGATATCGGCCATTTCCCTTGATAAAATACTGCTGGCTGTTTGTCGCTCCCTTGTGCGGTATTGTGAGTGTCCTCACCTCGCCCATCTCTGTGTCCCCTCTCTTTTTCCCTCTACCTCTTTCCCATTCCACCTCTCTCTTTCTCCTTATCTCTCTCTTTGCCTCACACTATCTCACCTATCGTCTTCTTTGGTTCCACTTGAGCGTCCGATGCTTTCTCACTAATGCATTAATCAGCAACTCTGCAACTGAAACTATATTCGGCAACAAATCTCAAAGCTGCCTCGCTTACGTTTATTTTATTCATATGATGAATAGGTTGTGTTACTTTATTGGATATCAAATGAATTCCATCACATTTACCGGCAACATAAAACTAAAAATTATGCGGTCTGGAGTTGGCTGCGCAAGTCCCAGGCTAGCAGCGAGCATGGCTAAAGCTACATCCATTTATCCACACTTCTGTTGTACAGTGTACCATTACAGTACCATTAATGGGGACTTCACTGATGGTAGCCCTAGAATTGTTTTTTTTTATGATCATTGGTGAGCAGTGAGCTCCACATGTTGTCATGTGACCGGCAAACAACAGCTGTTTAGCCCTAAAGCTGAACATCCGATGGGAGGGTGATCTCTAAAGTCCGTGATACAGGGTTAAGGGAATGCAGATGGGCAATTTTCCCACAAATGTGACCGATGGTATTTTTCTTCACCCCACTTTAATTTCTCTCAATGACTTTGGTCCCATTTGCTTTATCTCCATCCTTCTTGCAGGCAATATTGCCCAACTACAATCCTTAAACATACTGCTTGTGTATCATGGCCTTAAAGAGCTCTTTGTTGCCCTGATGAAATCCATTGTAAATGGGAACACTCGCCCCAAAATGTGGCTGGGCATGCTAATTTGTTAGCCCGTATGTGTTTTTATTGGATAATGATGACACCTCTCGCTAACAAGAAATATGATGTGGCTGGTCTTTGTCTTGCAAGAAGAAGGAGAGTGATGATATCTTCAAAACAACACATTCAAACCTTCATTATGTGCAATGAGCCAACAAGTTCAATGGACCATTTCCATGCCCTTTAGTTATATGTAGTGTGGTGTCCCAGCAGAAAAATATATATATCTATCAATCAATCAATGAAATGAAATTTATTTGGTGCATTTTAGAAAGGATTTGTCATAATGTGCTCCACGGTTTATATACAAAGAGATTGGCAATGCATTTAAAAGGGTCAAATTAGAATTACTGCGATAGATCGCCTGTTCAGGGTGTAATCCTGCCTCTCGCCCCAATGCACAGTGGGATTTATGAATATAGTGACTTTGTTTCATTTCTTTCTCTGGGTCTCTGTTGGCACAGGCTTCCATCATCTACAGTCTGGCCACGCCCTGGATTGAATCGGGCATTTGGACCCCCCGCATCGGGGTTTTTCTGTTGCTCTTGCCGATGTTGTGCATTCCTCTCTTTGTGGTGGTGGCCATTTCCAAGGTGAGTCTTCGCATCTGGCGGGACGCTAGCGGTCCCATCTGGCGTTTACTGAGGCCGTAGCCCTGCGCAGAAACGAAACGAACGTTTGTTCGTGTCCGTGCTGTTTCCCTGCGGCGTCCTGTTCAGGAGCGTGGAAACGACGGTGGCGCGGTTTCCGCTTGCAGAATGGGCCGTGTTCAGGTTGCAGCGATGATTTAATTAGCCGCGTTTAAGACGTTCGCCCATTATCTATGTGGCAGTGTATTGTTGTTGATGCCGTAATACGAACACATTGCTTGACTTTTTATGAGACTATAAAAAGTGTTGTAAGATTCCGCTGAGAAGGCTACTTCGTTCCTGCGTCTGAACACGTGTGCTTGAATTTTTTATCGGTAATGAACCTTGTGGGGCACTGTGGGGACTGGGGGACACAGTGAATTGCTTCTTTAATCTGTTTCTCAACCCTTCCATTAGATCGTTGTCTTTTTGTTTATGGCGTGTATCAGGGTCTATGTTCCTAATTTCTGTGCACCAGTCATTACTCTGTTAGGCCTATGTTTAGAGATGGTGAATTAGTTATGCTTTTTCTATGTGTTTCTCTGTCTGATTGTAAATGATTCATGTGTAGCTGTTTCTCTGTGTTGATTGCTGCTGTCTGTCTGATTGTGACTTGTTCATGCCTAGATCTGTTTCTCTGTGTTGATTGCTGCTGTCTGTCTGATTGTAAATTATTCATGTGTAGCTTTGTTTCTCTGTGTTGATTGCTGCTGTCTGTCTGATTGTAAATGATTCATGTCTAGCTCAGTGTTTCTCTGTGGTGATTGCTTCTGTCTGTCTGATCATAAATTATTCATGTGTAGCTGTGTTTCTCTGTGGTGTTTGCTTCAGTCTGTCTGATCATACATTATTCACGTGTATCTCTGTTTCTCTGTGTTGACTGCTTTTGTCTGTCTGATCGTAAATGATTCATGCCTAGCTCTGTGTTTCTTTGTGGTGATTGCTGCTGTCTGTCTGATTGTAAATGATTCACACCTAGCTCTGTGTTTCTCTGTATTGATTGCTTCTGTCTGTCTGATTGTTAATGATTCATGCCCTGCTCTGTGTTTCTCTGTGGTGATTTCTTCTGTTTGTCGGATTGTAAATGATTCATGCCTGTCTCTGTGCTTCTCTGTGTTGATTGCTGCTGTCTGCCTGGCCAGAATGAGGATGACGTCACAACGCCTGCCAGTGACCTGAAACAGGCCCGTCCATCCAAGCCGCGGCTGAGTCTGTGCAAGAACGCCATCTTTAGGGGAAGCGAATCAGATGGCGTGCGAGCGTCTGGGGAGAAGCCGGCCGAAGAGGGCACCACTGCCGTCTGAAGACAAGTCTCTGGTGATGTCATAGACCCTCAACTATCAGCATGTGACCCGGTCACTGCTACGCAGTCGTCCTCTCTACGGCGGCCAGAATGGTTTCCATGAATCGACCAAAAAAGTCAATCATCATCCAGCATTCAACGCTTTTGTTATAATAATCATACATTACATTATCACAGGTGCTACTCCCAGTTCATTATTAAGTCATGTTATCAGCCTCTTCTTTAGTACAGTTGAGCAATTGTGTTTTCACACTGCTGATTTGGTGTTCACCCGAATGAGGTTTTAGGAAAAAGACAGGAATGTTTGTGTCCACTGTCACAACAGGGACTTCCACACACAAAATTATAAGTCTTTACTTATTGAAAAGAAATTCATCCTGTAGTTACACACACGTGCGCACACACGCACACACACAAAAACAGTTTTTTCCAAAAGGTTCGGATCATCATCTTTCAAATTTGATAACAGAGGCACACTGACGGCGCAGAACTGTTTGTGTACGCGCTGACAGGTCTCTCTGTCAGACGAGTTATGAGTGTTGACACTGTTGTGGCAAGTGATTAGCTTTCAAACCTTATCTACAATATTTGTAGGTCACTTATTTCCCCTGGGAAGTGATCTATGTCCATTATGAGCCACTGGCGAAATGACCTCGAACATTCAAATTCACATCATCTTTCTGTCCATTGTAGTCCTATGACATTTATAGAAATTTGTACGATGCCCTAACCATTTTTTTTTTTTTTTTGAAAACCTACTTACCCGTACTAAGATTAGCTAGATTAACTTGATTAACTTGGTGAAATTAAAATACATTATAGTAGTTTTTGCTTGAAGTGTATTCAAGCCGTTTTTATACTCTTTGCATGATACAGGACCTAATTTTTCAGATGCAGTCCTTTACATTAATGTCTCATTAACTATTGTACATTAAAATTGGGTGTTTGAGCTCTTGAGCTGTCTGGAATAGATCGTTTGTGCAAATGACTGTCTTGACATTGCTGTTTTAACACTGCAGCAAGTTGTCAGTGAATATACCATCGAAGCACAATAAACCCAGTGTTAATGTATTGTTGGACATGCCAAAAGCCTAAAAGAGATCGTGTGAAACCCCGTCCATCAGAACAGTTTAAAGGTCAGTGGATCTGCTGAGCGTCGCCTCTGTTTGAACTCTTTCCGCTAGCCCGTGCTAAAGGCAGTGGAGGAGCACTGCTGCAGCGTAACGTTTGAAATTGACACCTTTCACTGGCAGAATTCCGTGTCTTTCAGAAGCCCCTGAAATTGATTGTCTTGCCTATGGATGGTTCCATCATTGGCCCCCCCCCCCCCCCCAAATTGGCCAAATTTAATCCCCAGGTGATGATGACCCTCTGGCTGTGGCCCAACGCTTCGTTTGATGTGTCAACTGTGGGATTTGCCAAACACCTCAAGCCCACAATTTGAAACGTTTTGCTTTCTGTACATTTCACGTACGGGGGTCAGATATTTCTGCCGAGAATGTTCAAGACGTCTCTCACACTTTTTGTAATCTTTTTTTTCTCGTAATTGTACTCTTCCGTTTTCCCAATTTCCCCGCCACAATCATTTTTTCAGAAAGTAATTTTATCAGCTCGGACCCGTCGGTGAAAAAGGCAGTGAGAAGAATGCGGACTTTTGAAAGCTGACAGAATGGAAAATGGAGGGGATCTCAGTTTAACAGAGAAGCTTCTTTCTGTGCCCCGCTGTGTAGGAACAGAAAAAAAATGCCTTGAGCCGGGTTTGGAAGGCAATGCGTACGAGTCAGTTTTCTCACACCGTTCTTAGAACGCAAATGCTTCAAAACCTTCGTCGTCGAAATTAGGGTCATGCTTTCAGTGAAACTCCACAGAAGCTTTCATAAAGCATGTGTAAGACCTTTAAAAAAAAAAAAAAAACATGGCACTGCTCCTTTACGGAGCTCTCAGGAACAACCGATAGCCAACCTGGAGTGATTTTGACGATGTTATGTGAGAAATTAAACCATCCACGTGGAAACTTGAGAGATATATATATATATATATATATATACAGTACAGAGTGAAATAAATTAGGACCCTAAAATCAGCTTCTTGGTTCAGGTTTTAAATCATGAAAGTGGCAGAAAGTGATGCGTGATGGCTAATGAAAATGAGTCTCCTCTTGTCATGATCGCCGTGGCTGGCAGTCCCGCGGGTGCACGGTGCGGGGGTTCGGGTTATTCATTTCACGCCGATTAGATCGTCGTTGACGTCTGGCCAGGTGCGGCGGACTCCGGGGTGGGGGGGGGATGGGGCTGTCCTGCCGTCGTCGTAATTAAGCTCCTCTGAGCGTCCCGGGAAACGGACAGCGCCGCGTCACCGTCGTAGCGCGCGAACGAACCGAACGCTCCCCGTGTCCCTTATCACAGAGCCACAGAGCCCCGCTACCTTATTGGAGCCTCCGGCCAGCCAGCGCTCTGCCAGGTGGACGACTTACCTTCGTATGTGCGTGCATGGCGTTACATCAGAATTAAAATTTAAAAGAAAAATGGGAAACTTCATTCTCGTTTTCCTTTTTCGTTTACACTTTTAATTAAATTTCGGGCTGAATAATCCTCCTCGTATACAATATGAACAAAAAATACTGCATAACATTCACTTTATTGTTTATCAAATATTTTCTATGCTGGGCAATGTGAGAGAAATGCATAATCTTTTAATTGTTCGGATAAAATATTTATGAAATATTTCATGAGAAAAAAATTCTTTGTGCTGCTAGGGTTGCCAGACGTCCAGTTTTCAACTGTTTTCAAAATGTCCGGCTTCAAATGATTTCCACAGGTCTGGTCGGTTTGTAGTCCAGTTTGGGGGACTGATGGAAGGAATTTACTGGTAGTTTGTAAGGACTCAGCGTGTCAATGACTCCTCGGGCCACCCCCCTCCAACAACCCCCCACACCTCTTCCCAACAGCTCCAGCTTCCAACAGTTCAAACCATGTTCGCGACACATGTTTGACAAATTCTAAACCTGGCAACCCTACGTGCTGCCCTTCAGCATGCATGTCGAGGCCCAGCTCGCCTCTGGCCAAACACCCTCAGACTGCCTGGGGAGCCCATTAATAGGAAAGCAATTATAAGAGAGAGCCTTGGGCAAGGCACTGCGTAACACTACCCAGCCAGGGAGAGGAGAGGTGGACACTTGCCCAGGAGCGATGTACTGTCTCTGGAGAATTCAATATGAGTAGCGCAGGGCTTCTTTACTGGCTAACTCGGAGTCACACGATCTCACTTTAATTTCCTTAATTTCACAAACAATCGGTGTTACAGGGTTGTGGATGTGATGAAAACTACCGTCAGTATAGACAACCGGCTTTAATTTTACGGTATTTAGACGCGTGTATGTTTTGCCATTTTACAGGGACAGCAGTCTTTGTGTCGAGTCCCCCCATAGTTAGCTGTGAAGGAATAAGTACTGTTCCCATACTGGCAGGCACTGAATCACTGTCCTCCTTTACGGCATTAAAAGTTGAAAGTGGGCGGAATCACATGGTTCTAAAAGCAGGTAACTAGGAGAACAGTCTGATCTCTGCAAGCTTGGTTTGTTTGGATTTCTTTATTTCAATTGCTGGGCACCACTACGATTTGTACCTGGGTCACCTTTAGACGGTGGAATTTTTCCACATCCCCTTTAGGGGATTTAATTTGAAGCTTAGCAAAGCCTGTGAGAGACTACCCGGAGATAAAGAGCATCAATCTTCACGTTTTTCCTTCGTAGCACCATCTGTCTGCATCTCCGTGAAAAATCCTAATTGAACTCCCCGTTTGTTGCTGTCCTCAGCAAGAAGTGAAATGTGAAAAGAAGCTAAAATTATGACAGCAGTTCCCATCTCGCCGTCATCTTTCAGCATTGCGGCATTGTGTTCTAACTAGTCGGAGTTAAGTGAAATAAATCAAAAAGGGTGCCCTTCATAATGTTCTGTGCGCCACGATTTTAGCTTTCCAATCAAGCAATTCACATGTGGTGAAAGAGCTGATTTTTATACATTTTGGTTTGACCATGTAGATAGCCCCCCCCCCCTCCCTCCCCCCCAAATTCTGGGCACCATAAGGTTTGGGACTCATTAATGGTATGCAAATGAAAGTAGTCAGGTTAAGTACTTTGTCGCATGTTCTTTGTAGTCATGTTAAGTACTTTGTCGCATGTTCTTTGCATGTACAGTAATAGCTGCTTGTAGTCTGTGACCCACAGACATCACCAGGTGCTGAGTATCTTCTCCTGTGATGTTCTGCGAGCCTCCACTGTAGCCGTCTACAGCTCCTGCTGGTTTACAATTCAATAATTGTGGAGTACGGAGCCAAATCGAGAAAAAAAAAATTTGTCTCTGTCCCAAACATTATGGACATATATGCAGATGTCACATGCAGTCTCCCTATCCGGTGTTCATTTAGAATCACTGATGTTCCCTCGTTGAGAAAAGAAAGGATGCGCCTTTGTTTTCCAGTTCAGGATCTTGGAGTGCATCCATCTTGGCAGACAAAAGCAGGATTTCTGGGACAGTAAATTAGGCCCATTTAAAACATGGATGATTGACATCTCCTGCTTAAATCTTGATGCCTCCTGGGACACATTGCTGTTTCCTAAATTCCTAAGTGAGCTGTACATCACCAGCCCCAGCTGTGCAAAATTCTCCTGGCAGCAGTATTCTTGTCAGGTAGAGATTAACTACTTTTTCTTCTTAACAAGAAGTGAAAATGTCTCTCGATTAACTGCTGTCTGTTTTTTGCCTTGGTGCCATGAGTGGCACTGTCGCCTCACAGCAAGAAGGTTCTGGGTTTTAATCCCAGCCTGGGCCTTTCTGTGTGGAGTTTGCGTGTTCTCCCCGTATCTGCGTGGGTTTCCTCCAGGTACTCCGGTTTCCTCCCACAATCCAAAGACATGCAGGTTAGGCTAATTGGAGACTCTAAACTGCCCATAGGTATGCGTGTGTGAGTGAATGCTGTGTGTGCCCTGCGGATGGATTGGTGACCTGGCCAGGGTGTATTCCTGCCTCTCGGCCAATGCATGCTGGGATAGGCTCCAGCACCCCACATGACCCTGCCCAGTATAGTTAATGGATGGATGGATGTTATTGCCTTTTCATTGTGGAGATGTAAGAGTAGTGTATTTTGATTAAGAATCCAGAAATCTAATTGAAATTTGATTTGACACATACCAGCAGTATTTTATGGGCCTCCACACTCCCTTCACAAAACAAATCATTGACCAAAATAAAGTCACTAAGCATTGCTAGCACAGGCTACTCATCATAAAAATACTTTTACCCTTCTGAAACCTTGAAGGCATTGATTCTCAGTTTTTCTCTGCCATTTGTGTTATAATTCACCCAAGCTGTGTGCTGCATGACCTTCAGTCTGTAAAATACCAAGAGGTGCTGTGAAAACTAGAATCTCCTGTTTGGCCTTTGAAAAGCAGATACACATTTTAATGTGTCTCACTCCAAGGAAAAAAGATCAAATTTAGACAATAATTATAGCAGATTTATACTTCAGAATGCTAATTTACTGCATTGCTTATACATTTCTAAAATGCAAAGGTGCGGAGGTCATAAATCAAAATTAATCTTTCCACTTAGCATCAATTACGCACTTTTCAGCACAGCTGTTGGTTTTGAGTGGGATTATTTGTAGCAATTAAAAATGGCTGCTGCTATTTTTGAACTTCGTGGCATATGAGGTCATGTTGCCAGGCTACAAAAACACATGATTAATTCTATGCCACAGAAACAATAAGTATTAGCCACAAGTAATATCCTGTAACTGGCTTTGGATTCCAACCCCCTCCTATGCTAACGATGTGTGCACATCACTCTACTGTCTGAGCAATTTATGCAGCATCTTTGACAAAGGTCAGATTGGAATGTTGAATTTGCCCTTTTTTGGTAAATGGTAAATGGACTGCATTTATATAGCGCTTTTATCCAAAGCGCTTTACAATTGATGCCTCTCATTCGCCAGAGCAGTTAGGGGTTAGGTGTCTTGCTCAAGGACACTTCAACACGCCCAGGGTGGGGTTTGAACCGACAACCCTCCGCCTGCCAGACAATCGCTCTTACCTCCTGAGCTATGTCGCCCCCTTTTTTCCCTTGGCATAAAAAAGCTGGATATTTTTTTTATCCCAACACAGTTGGGCGGGAGAGGGAATGTTCAGGGACACAATGGAAAACCAGGGTGTGTGTGTGACATTCTCCGAAACCAGGGTGTGTGTGATGTTCTCCTAAACCAGGGTGTGTGTGTGACGTTCTCTGAAACCAGGGTGTGTGTGTGACGTTCTCTGAAACCAGGGAGTGTGTGTGACATTCTCCTTAACCGGGGTGTGTGTGTGACGTTGCCTAAAGCAACATGTTCTGCTTTCACCAGCCAGACTGCCAAAATATGCCTTTTCAGTTTTCACTGGAGGGGAAGAAGAACAAGAGAGTGTTGGTATGCTTTATGTTTTCCTTTCTATCATGGGTATCCCACCTGTAAGAAATCCCTTCACCTGTGATATTTCTTCATTTTACATCCCTCTTTGTCTACCAAATAAATATTGCGTGTGACAGAAAGAGACCCTGATTTTGGGTAAAAACAAACTGTAGTTTACACAGCTTATCACTAGAGTCTTTAGCCCTCTTTGTGAGCAGGAAAAGGACTGCCTTGGTCAATTTCCCCGAGCCAACAAAACATTTCTGCTATTTTTCTTCTCCTCTTAGACTGAAGGCTTAAGCCAGGGCTGGCAGATACAACCATCTTCAGATATATCCCACATAATGTATTTTTCTGTATTGTATTGTTTTCTAGCACAGATATTCATCAACCTGTCCTAAGCTTTAAGAAAGCCTAAACCCATATAGGTATGCTTGGCTTCTGTTTTGGTTGATGCACATTTGTTTTTACTTGCGTGCCTTTTTCCAGTAACCCACTTGCAAAAAAATCCACAGTCCTGTCAAAAATACAACCACAATGGTTCGTTAGGATTAATATTTGCAAGCACCTCTCCTTTCAGCCTGAACTGAAGTACAAGACTGCATATTTTCCTAATTTATATAATTAGGCTATACATAGACATTTCAGGACTGCCGAAAACAGTCAAAGTTGTCTGCAGTACAACAAAGATGAAGCTTTATTCTGTTTTCCATCAACTGAAGGATACAATTTTCTTGACAAATGCTTAGGCCAATGCAGATTGTATTGATCAACCGTTTGTCTCAAAGCAATCATTTTCTAAAATGTTTGTCTTTGTTCAGTGAATTGGTTACAAAAATGTAGACATAACTGTAATCTTGCACATAAAAGGATGATTTATTTTGAAAGGTTATCTTCCTCTTTGGAAAAAAAAACAATTATTACAAACAATATAGCATTTCTTGATCATGAAAGTATCTTTTCTTCTCTCGTACAAAAATAACCCCAGTAGCGATCAAAATTTTAATTGAGGAAAAGAAAATCACTTTGATACTGGCATTAATTTGCATGCATTTATAACACCTCTGGAAAGTCACTGATTCTGTGATAGGAACTTCAATCAACCATCTTCTGTAGATGCTCATGTCTTAACTGAGTCCAGAGGCCACTGGTAAACAACACTCAGTGAAATTGACCAGGATAACTCGCAGGCTACTCAACAAGACTAGGCCATTTACATCATGTCACAAACCGTGAGCACATAACAATTTTAAAATAAAATTCCAGACAGATCAACATGATCCCACCAGCGATGTCACGTGTTGCTTAATCTGTTGTTGTTGTGTGATTCAGGGGGCACTACTCTGATCCAAGGTCCAGTAGGCACGTCACACTCATACATCCACCATAAAATACTGGGGTACACACAATTTCGGTCACCCCGAAATATCCAACCCCTTCAAGCTTCAATTTCTCCAACGTCTCTGGCACATTAGGGATTTTTTTGGGATTTATTGATATTTAGCTGAATCCGCCCACACGATCTTCCTTCCACCCACACACTGTTTTCTGTGCCACTGGCTGCCACAGAACCACACAGCATAATAAATCCACCCCTATGCTTAATGGCTGGCAAGGTGGGTTTTTTTTTAGACTACTAAAACATTTGACTGGTAGTACAGCACATTTTCACAGCTTGAAACAAAAGCTAACCAGTGACGCTAAAATATATCCTGCACGACAGCTACTGTTTAAATCACGGTTGTCAGAAAGGAATGTGCATTTGCTTAAATTACTCGAACGATGGGTTGGACCAAGGCTTTCCGGCACGCAAATGTTTCTGAACCACAACAGCTGCGTGTTTACCCCTGAAATAATGTCTTACGATATAAGGGCGCAGCTGTCCTTACCAAATGACCTCTATCATAAATGACAGTGGTCCGAAGGGAACGTAGTGGTACCGCAAGCTTTCAGGCTCTCTGTGTATTTCAGCATGTACATTGGAGACTATCGCAGAGGTACAGGGGAGGTTGCTGGTACGTTCCGCACCACCATGAGAAAGATGGTACAGAATATAGCCGAAATTCAATATTAGTGGAGCGACATAGCTCAGGAGGTAAGACCAATTGTCTGGCAGTCGGAGGGCTGCCGGTTCAAACCCCGCCCTGGGCATGTCGAAGTGTCCTTGAGCAAGACGCCTAACCCCTAACCCCTAACTGCTCTGACGAATGAGAGGCATCAATTGTAAAGCGCTTTGGATAAAAGCGCTATATAAATGCAGTCCATTTACCATTTAGTGGACATCACACCCACTTGAAGCCTCAAACACACGGGTGTCCAGGCTTATCTGAAAAGGGCCAGTGTGGGTGCTGGATTTTGTTTTAACCCAGCACTATAACTCCTGATTCAACTAATGAACTAATCGTGGTCTTCAAGTGAAGACCCTGATAAGTAGAATTAGGTGTGCTAGTGCCGGGCTGTAACAAAAGGCTGCACTCACGCCAGCTTTTTTTGGATAAGATTGGACACCGCTGCCCTAACGCATGACTGACCACGAAGGCCTGAGGGGCTAGTTCTTCTTCACTTGGTGTTCCAGACCAGAACTTGACAGAGCTGAAATATTTTCCTGTGCCGCGCTTTAATTAAGAAACACATTTGGAAGCTTTCCGTCTTTCCTTTCCCCGTGCTGCTGATAATGCCGTGCCAGTCCTGGAGAACTGCTGAACGCTGCTGGCCTCAGGCGAACGCCTGCGTTATTACAGTCACTGCCCGTGCTTCCCTGATTTTTCTTAGGAAAAAAAAGTCACAAGTCCCCGCAGTGAGCCCAGCTATAGGGGACAATGGAGGTGCACAGGGTGTAAGAGTTTGAAAGTCCTAGGGGTCAGAAAGTGAAAGTCCTGCCATGTGTTTCTTCCACCCATTAACTCAGCCAGCTGATTTCACTAATTAGTTTGACCACCTGGCTGAGGAATTGTGCTAATTAGCAAATCCGGGTGATTGGAACAACAAGGGAGGACTTTAACTTTCTGAACCTGGATTTTCCACCTCTGTGCACGGCTGATTTCAAACCCTTCTGTACTCAGTTGTGATGTCAGGTAACACAGGTAGCACATCAAATCAAACAATTGTTTTGGTTTGTTTCAGTTTGCTACCTGATCATTACCTGTTGTCCAACCATTCAGTGAGTCACAGGCCTTGATAATTAGATGGAATGTAGTTATCAACACACACACACACACATACACACACATTCACATGAACACTTAAAATATAGCATTTCCAATTTCATTTTCCGGTAATAACGACATGCTTTTCGTGTGATTTGGGCAGAGCGAAAAACTAATATCCTTAGGGTGTTAGCCCCAATGGACATCAGCAGTGAAATATTTCCCTAACTAATTTTCCTGCCAAGCTGAAACCACATTCTTAAAAAGATGCAAAAACGGCCGCACAAATACATCACTCACAAGCCTTCTCCTGACTATTCCCGGGTCGAATAAGGTTAATTCCTCATTAGCAGACGGATGGTAATTAAATGCCTCACGTTGCCCTGGAGAGCTTTTTGAGCCAAATATGGCTTCTCAGATTTCTCGGAGGTAAACTGCGGTTTTACTGGCTATCCCACCGTGTGCTCGAAACCAAGACAACGCTGGCTTGATTCTTAATCCCTTTTTCTCTTACCTTATCTGCTTACATCACTCCCCCCCCCCCACATGCCTCTCTGCTTCGTGTTCTTCACATCATTTTTTGGGCGGGACACCTCGAGGGAAAGAGACTACCCCCCCACCCCCAACCCCCAACCCCCAACCTCCCACCAACAAATCCTTCCCCACATCAACAATCTCACATACTTAGGGGCAAGAATTCTCAAGCGCACTCTCCATCACTCTTTTTCTTATTTGAAAGGCTTGGAAACATCACGGGGCACACATTACGGTCCACTAATGCCAGCATGGCCTACATTTCAAAAGCGCTGAATGATGAATATTAGGAAAGCAGCAGGAAAGTTTTCCTGTTTATATTTTTTGAAATGATTTTGAAATTTAGGAAAGCGCTGCACGGTTCTCCTTTTGACAGAACGCGCTCGTGGTGGGAAATTGTACCTCTGGCGCGATGGATGCTCGGGCGTCCATAACCCATGATTTTGTCAGCCCCCTGAATACCAAACAGAAGTGTACAGCCTTAATTCTTCAGTTGTTTTTTTTTTTGGTTTTTTTTACCTAGGGACTATTCATCCTTGCAGTTTGTCATTAGGTTCAAGTAAATAAAGCAAACGAGCACGTTTTAGCTAATAGGCTTTCATTACAGACTTTGCATCAGTCTCTGACTGGTAATTAAGCCGGCTGCCTTCACCCGCCGTAGCCGTACTCACCAGCGGTCCTGCTAATTGGGTGGAGTTTTTTCGTCTCTGGTCTCCTGGGTCTGTGCTCGTCCCGTGACTTCTGTCCTGAGGCAGGACACATGGGGGGTGTCAAGGGAATACATATGGCCCTGCTGCCGGCCCTGTGATTGGTGAGACAAGCATTTGAATTTATTTACCCCCTCCCATCTCTCTGTGTGAAGGGGCATTACACTGCATTTACACAGGTTTTTTTTTTTTTTACAAAGTATCTATGATAAGACCCAGAACTGGTTTCGCCAAACAAATATCACCTGGATTTCCACAATGTTAAGTAACCGATGCCATGATGCGGTCAGTCTAGACTTGGACAGTAACAATGGTGCTGTACATGGTGACATCGGCCACACACTGGTCTCAGATTCCATCTGCTGCATGAATCGTTTATGTGAATTTATGCATTTTAAAGACGAAGTAGCCAATCATCTTCAGTCTACTATTTGCATAAACACTCCCACACACACCTTAACCTTGACCCCTGCATCACCACATTAGCACGTTAGCAAGCTACGTACAAGCAGTAAGCGAACAAACTGTTGAGTGTTGTTGGTAGTCATGTTAAGTGTACTATTACGAGCTTCCGAATAGCTAACCTGAAATTACACGGCCTTCACCAAAGGAAAGGGTTAAGTGGTTGATTGCAATTTATATTTGAGGGGCTCATCCAAGCAAGAGTAAGCCCCCCAACAAGCTGGGTGTTCCACCATAGTTCCTAAACGAATCGCAGTACAACGCTGGCTTTGCAGCGAGGCTGCCGTTGACTCTGGGCTTAAAAATGTATAGTTTAATCACTCCCAGATAATTTATGGAGGCCATGTTCACTCTCAGAGCAGGCACTGCGTGGGCAGGAGATGGGGGGGGGGGCGCTCCTGTCACTCCCGGTCAGGTAATCAATCACGGCAGAGTGTGCGAGAAACGAAAAAAAGTTAAATAGCCACCAAAAAAACTGCCTGTTCAGCTCAAATGGGGAGAAACTCACTGGATACGCTTACATGTCTGGTAGACCCTCTGGTTCTAGGCCCGCTAATTGCAGAAAAACAGAACAACTGGGGACCTTTAAAGGTTACAGGCTCAGAACTCAGGTGAGGACACTGCTGTTGTAACCTGGAGCAAGGTATTTCATTAACTGTTCCCCACAAGCCATTTGGAAAATGTCAGTATGGGAACTAGATTATGTAAGTTGCTTTGAGAAGAGCACAAAGAAATCAAACAGTAAATACAAACAATATAGATTGCAGCAATAAGACAAAAAAAAAACCCCATAAACATTCAGGTGGACCAATCTCGTTTTGTTATCTGTGCCAAATAAAGTTTAGAGGTAGGTGGCACAAAAAGTGTTGCGAAAACATGAGCAGTTCATACTTTATGTAAAATATTGAGCTTCTACTTTAGCAACACCATAGGCAGATGTAGGAACCGAATGGACACACCGTCCTCTATAGCCTTAGCCTGTATTTATAATGGCATCCTGCTTCTGGGGGTATTTCTCCATTTTACTAAAATCCCTGACCATTGCTAGTTCCTGCCACTGAATCCCACCCTCCTGGTGTAGAGCTACAGACAACTTTCTGTCGTCTGAATCCTACTTTTGTCCATTTGTCCGCCGTGCCCTGCGAATATCGCTCCTAAATATGAGACTCCGTTTCCTGCAGATCCCGTCACCCGAAATGGCGCCCCTCATCCTCGCCTTCAAGCTCAAAAACTTGGCCTTCTTTGACACGTGGCGAGCACACTCAGAATGATCGCCCTGTCAACTTCCCTGCGCTGAACAGTTCTGACAGTGTGGCAGCTTGTATGTGCTCTGAGTCATCACTCACAGCAAAAAAATAAATAAAAAATAAAAATAAAATCACATCAGTGCAAGCAAACCACACTTGGGACCCAAAAATTTAAAAAAAAAAAAAAAAAAGTTTTTTTTTTTTGTTTGTTTATTCCAATTTCTCACTTAGGCAGTAAGCATACTTTCTTTCAGACAATGTGAAACATAGCCAGCACAAGACAAACGGATTTCAGAACGGAAGGGGGGGGGGGAGAGAGTTGTTGTGTACAGCGAATGTGAGCGACTTTTGGGAATCAGCCCAATTTCAGGGTGACCGTGTTGTATATCTACTCAGATCTGGTGGGCCAAAAAAAAAGAAAACACACAAATCCGAAGTGCCACATTTTATATAAAGGGGGTTTAGGGGGCTTATGGAAAATTGAAGGGCTGAAGCAAAGATTTTCTATAGAAACAAGATGTCAAATTCTGTTCTGTTTATGCATTCTTGGTATCTAGGGCATAAGCCCCTTCTCCAGGATAGCATGCAGGTGCAAAGAGTCATGGGTAATGTACAGTCAATATTTTCAGGATCTAAGTTAAGTGTTATTAACGGAAACAAGTCACACAAGATTATATGACTCATTGCACCCTTTCTGTATCCAAATGAGTATACTGTAAAACCTATCATTTCAAACCTAGCGAGATAGTGCTTATTCAGCACTCCCCCTTAACAACGGAAAGTGATTTTGCAGCACTCAATGTCTCCCAGTAACACAAGATAACTGTAAATCTTTTTGCTAATCCTGTCCAAAATATGAAAGAAAGACTAAATGAACAGATAGAACGGGAGACTCCATTTGGATGAGAGTACAACAGTGAGTTTTCAAATTCTATTAATGCCGAAAGGAAAAAAAGACACATATAAAGAAATGGGCTTAGCACAGATGATCAATATTGGGTTAACCAGTTTCTTCCAAGAACTATCAAGGGATTTGATCCCTGTATCTGTATATAAACACAAAGACAAAAAATAGGACAACAAAAATTACTTCTTTAGATCATCTTCCATTTAATCAATTGTCAATGATAAATGCAGCCTAAAATTAGCATTCAGTAGATAGCGTTAGATTTCAAGGGACAAAAGACAGCAGGAAAACCATCGTAATGAAGAGCTGAATGCCAATGTGATGCACACACTGCAGGACATCTTGTGTTTTTCTGCATAGCAAAAATAGCGTCTACCAGAAGCTGTACTGAACATAAAAAGGAACATCCTCACTTAATTTACTATCACACAAAAATGGAACGTGACCATCAATCCGTCCCGCCGAGGATCTGTCTCCCGGTCTCCCAGATCTATCGCTGGCGGACTGAATGTTTCCTGTAGTGTGCTGCCAGACGGGGAAATTGCTTTGCTGGTTCTGAGCATCCCGAGAGTGCTGAATTTGTCCTTCCTCCAGCGGTGAAAGATGGGGTTCTCCTGATAAGCACGACACATTGATTGCTTTCTGTAATTACGTTGATTTCGCCAGGCTTGAAATCCAAATGGCTGAATCACTCAAGCATATCAGTTAGTCAGGGGGGTGCAAAGAAAAAAAAAATCATAATGATGACAAAAATATTTACTAAATACCATTTATTCCTCTACCTATTATTGATTGATTTTTAAAAATAAACATTCTGTATATGAATACTGAAAACTTCCCCTTGATGCTCAGTGGTCTGTGTTTGAAGCAGTGCATTGAAGAATAGTCTCTTTCTTTATATTCAAAAAATAGGTTTCTTTAAAAACGTGTTTCACATGGTACAGAGATCACAGTGTATATCATATATTAAAAAGGGTGGCTCTTAGAATCAGAGGTTGCCCCGATTTCTGTTGTGTGAAGACAGCCAATCCCGGGGGCCATTACCCACAATCCATCACATTCTGCATAAAATGCTGTATTTTTTTTTGCAGAGGGAGCAATTCTGGTCTTTGGGATTCAACAACTAACCTTCAAACTGAGGGCAGATGGTACAACCTAGGGTGCACAAAGCTTGGTTTCAGTAGAACTAGAGTGTATGCTGGTATATTTCATTTCAACCAATTAAGTAACTAATGAACTGTGCACACCAACACCGATTCCTTTGTATATTTGACAGAAAAACAACCTTCTTTTCTAACCTTTTAAAATAGAAAAGCACAACCTTCAGCTATTATACATAAGTCAACCCAAAGAAGAAAATGTAATCAATGTCACATCAAGTACATTAAATGGGATAAATAAATAAAAATAGACAAATAGTTCACTTGAAATTCAGATGAGTCAGCCCTCATTGTGCACCCCAGCTCCACCCGAAAAGGTAACCGATTTAGTCAGAGCTTTATATGTTCCGGTCACTTCCGTATACGTGATAGCTACCTGTGGACAGGTGGGCACGCAGGTGTGGTAAATAACAGTCTCACACACTCTGTGCTCTTCCTGGAGGGAGAACACAGTATTCACATGTATACAGAATGACAATGACCTGTGGGGGATTTAGGCATGTACAGTGAATCAATACAAAATAAATATTTTTTTCCATTTACAATTTGCATCGACACAAACACAGCTGCACTACAACAGATGTCTACCATGTTCATTTTTTTCTCTCCCTACATAGCGTTTCTAATTCATGATAGTCAAATATAATTAAATGGATGACATGAGATGCTGTTATAGTGGCAGTTGGTGCTACAACTAGGCTAGCCAAAAAAAAAAAAAAAACATCAAACATTGTGAGATAGAAACTGCAGACATCAATGTAATAAAAATGAACATATTCATTTTGGCGAACAGTGAAGTAGACAGACTGGTTGGCAAGCTTGGCAGACTTAGTGAACTCTTTTTTTATAGCTCGTTGGATGGGTGAGGTTGTTCAAGTTTTAAAAGTGCTGATAGCCAAACCTGTGCCTCCACCAGAATTCTCGATTTTGCAAATAAAAACATGCGCAGATTTGAGTAAGAGCTGAACGGATCCTGACGGAGGCTGAATTAGCATGTGCAAAACCCATAGTTTCCCTCCAATCGATGCAAGTAGCGAGGGAAAAGTGTTTTTTTATGGGCACTCTATAACATCTCCCCACAGGGAAAAAAAAGGGGGTCAGAGATGGAGGAATTAAACGCGTGCCCATCTTCGAGAGGGACTGCCGTCTTATCGGCTCCATATGGTATGAACTGCGTACCGGATCCAGCACAGGACCGTCTCCTCATTCTCCCGAGTGTTCGCATAATTTGCAACACACGCGTGTGCGCGCGCAAGCTAGCTGTGGTTCGCAACCGCACCGACAGAAACCATACGGCTAGCGAGCGATAACAGGCATCACGTGGCACGTCTCGGCAGAGCTGAATGCTTATAAAGATATACTATGTGCCGCGCGTTCCAAAACACCCCTGAATAATCTATTGTCGAGATAGAGAGGCTTGTAGATAGAGGGACTAAAATATTGATGTTTCCTCTGCAGGGCTTTAATATGGGGGTGTAAAAATACATTGAGTTAATATTTTAAGCAATAATGTATAGTGGTACTCTAAAGACGGAAATGGACCAGTGGCTAATGGAACACTTTCTTGACCTTGAATCTGACTCATAGTTTCTGTGGCAGTGAGCCTTGTATTTCTTCTTCTATGGTCTTGGTACAGGACATACAGCCAAAGGCATGTCTGTCAAACACTGCATGATTTCACAAGAATAGTATATACATATATTTTGAGCGTTTGATTCGAAAAAAGGAAACGATACAAGAACCATGGCTCAATATTTATATAAATTTAAAATAATATGGGACTGGACTACGGAATTATATTTCTGAACATTAATGGTAAAAAATGACATGACCCACAACAAATATAGTGTACTTTGACAGAGGGGTCAGTTGCTTAATTATTAATCTTGGGGCACCAGGGTTCTAGACACTATCAGTGCAAAGTCAATAAAAGCTGTCGCAGTTTGAATTAGTGTACTTAGATTTTTAGTGAAAGCGTTCACCAGTGTAGTTGAATGAATCACATTGTGGTTCAAATATTCTTATATTTAGAAACTGAAACAAAAACACAAGGAAGAAGAGTTAGCTGCCATCTCAGGAAACATACAGTAATTATGTGTGAATAGTGGGATGGGAGTTTTGTGGGTGGGTGGGGGGGGGGGGGGGGGGGGGGGGGGTTGGTGCGGGTTGTCAGCCTTCCCAAAAGAAATCCAGTCATACCAGGGAAGTGAAATTAGCATATCTGAGTACACAGAGTCCCAAAATAATTCAGCCTCCCTTAAAAGGAACATTTGTCCTGAATTGAATAAAATAAATATATATTTTGTGTGGTTGCTTGCTTGAGCGAAATCTACTACAGCAACATACAGAAAAATGATCTAAGCATCGGTGGGTCTAAAGCCTGTCAGTCCATCCCCTGTAAAAATGACACATCATCATTGTGTGAGTGTTACAGACTCTTGTGAGTGATTTTGTCAAGATTTTAGTGTATGAAGTGCAAAACCCTAGAAATATGTGAAAACATTATGTTTCGACAGAGTCTCTGTGGGGTTTTAGCATTTTACCCTTCAGTCCGGCTTACTGAATAAAAGCTTTAAAATATCTTGTAAGTATAGTACACGACATTTACACGGAGTTTGCACACAGTCCAAAAACACAACAGTTCTGTTCTCACATCGAGCACGTTTGAAATTCCTGAGCTGCAGTGCAGTGGCCATTACTGTAGTGCGTTTGCTTTAAATTCACTTTTACTCTCGCAGTGAGTTTTCATTCGCTGTCAACAGACCCCCTCCCGAACACAGACGTCATCCTCAGTGTTATAAAATCTGTAATGTTTTTTTTGCTGACAGAGGAAGCAAAACTATATCACCAAGACAATTCAGTGACAAACACTCAGAGTAGAACACCAATTTTTAGGTTGTTGAGAGAATCAGTCCTCTTTTCAAAAAGATAAATGAACAACACAAGAACAAGTGAATTGTTTCAACAAATTTTTGAGTGCTGGTTGCATTTTTTTTTTTTGCTTAAACTTCTTAAATGACTAAATATCTTTTCAGTCTTGGTGGGACAATCACACACGTATTTCATGAACTGCTTGTTCCTAAATCACAGATATATTCTTTACTCAGTTTTCTCAGACACCAATGGAGTCCATTTTGTGAAGTCAGATTTGCTTTGGCACTCACAGTTTTCGTCAGTCCAACACAAAAACGCCCAGTAAGAGATTAGTGTGTGGGCCTCAAATACAAAGCTGAGGACCATAATTGTTTCTTTCGTTCCAAATTCCATCTCATTCAGGAAAAATTAGCCGTGGAACTGTTTCAAGAGGGGAAAAAACTGAAGGAAAAAAAAAAATCTGTGACCAACATTGATGAGTAAACCAACAGAATATTATACTTCATATTCCAGAAAAGTCTGAGAGCTGCTCCATATTTGTTTATATATTTTTTGTTATTTCTTAAATATATGTCTTTTTTTTAAAACTCATCTGTGCATATATATATATACATATGTACTGTTATATTATACTATAATGTGGATATTCTTCTCTATAAAAGGTCAAAGGTTAGGGGTCAAAGGTCAGTTTATATTTACACAAGGCTGCGGGAGCCGCTGGAGTCCCTCCGCCGGGCGAGCAGCGGGTGGGGGGGCTGGGGCGGGCAGTACTGATGGGGGTGGTTGTACGGCGGCGGGGGCGGAGGCAGGGGGGGCTGGGGGCTGGAGCTGCCCTGGTCCCTGCCCTCGGGGGACCTGACGGGGGTGGAGAGGGCGGAGCGGATGAACCGGTGGGTGGGGGTGTGGCTGAGGAAGGCCTCCACCCGCCCGTGCCCGCCCTTGTCCAGGACGATCACCTTGACGATCTGCTGGCACTGGATGAGCGCCTCCGGGCGCAGGTCGACGAGCGGGCCGGGCAGGTGGACGGGCGTGGCCGCGCTGGGCTGGAGCTGTGGGTAGAACAGCTCCCCCCGGTGGCCGAGGAGGGATCCGCGCTCAGGGCTCCGGGACGCACTGAGCTGGTACGTTTGAAGCCTGTTGTGAATTGACACCTATTTTAGAAAACAGCCAGAGACAGCATTAAGTGTTATCAGTACTTTCCTCCTCTAAGGTCGATTAGCCCTCTGGTGTAAGACAGCACAAACAGACATGCGCATGTGGAGTCGTGCGACACAAAAAACGTGGGATCGGTAAGAACGGGCACCGGGAGCGCCGGTGGGGGGGGAAGGGGGGGGAGGGGGGCGTGGTGATCATGAGGTGGATGGAAGGGAGGTGGGGGTGGGGGGGGGAAGTGTGGTGTTTTCCTCATCTAGGGCGGTGGGTGGAGTGGCAGGAAAGTAGACACCGAGGGCCTTGTGTCACCCTATCCAACCAATGTGGCACTAAGGGAGAAGTCTGTGTCCTGACCTAAACACAGTGAAGGGGGGGGAACCACATATTTCCGGGGCGCACAACTAGGGGACCGATATGCTTGGGTGGACCCATTAGGAGATGCAGAAAGGGGAGGAGTTTGGGGGAGGAGGGGAGGGGCCAGTGCTCAGACAAGAAAGGGGCACTTTCACAAACGACACTCATCAGAACACATGCTTCCATTTTACATTTAAGATTCAACAAGCCTGGTCACATTCAGCCAGTACAAGTGTGTTCTCAGAAACACATGAGAATGTGAAAACTTGGATTGATTTTTTTTCATAGGGGCATCTAGGGTTCATCTCTGAAAAATGTAAACCCAGGGAAGGTGTTTGTTTGGCCATATGCCTCTGATAAAGGCCATCATCAATGTGCTTTGGTATGGCCAACCTAACACCTTCCTTTCGGGTTTCAATTTCACAAATGGATTGAATTGCTCCAGGGAACTTTAAAACAATGTTAAGCTCCAGCCACTGTACACAAGTGAAATATTAACAGTAATGTCTGCCATTTTTCAGAATAATACCCTTGGTACCCCTTTAAAGGTCACAAACCTCCAAGCTTTTTGACAACTTTTATGGGTCTCATTTTTTTTCTAAACTGCTTTGGGCTCTATTGAGATATCATGAAACAGGGCTAGGTTTTGGGGTTTTTTGTGGATTTTAGACATTCACAAGCCGTTTAATTTGGATAACATGTACGGTATTCACTTGCACTATAAAATAGAGTCAAATTATGTAAATATTTAAGAACAGGATTACATGGTTTATTTTTTACATTTAGCTCAATATTTGGGGGGTGGTTGGGGGGTGAAAGGGGGGGCAGGGAAGTCTTAGGGTTTTTACCACTCACATAGCTAAATGGAATTAAATTAATCAAAAAATTATAACATTATAACATGACCGTTATGTTATAACTTCCCCAATTTTGAGATTAGATTTGAAGAAAAAACTCAAAGAAAGCCTGATGCAACAGAAACAGTAGGACACTATCTCTGTTCCAACCTGAAGAACATGCAACTGCAGTAGCAGGAACGAGTATAGCAGAGAATTTAGGAGAACAAGACGCAAAGCCAATAAAAAAAAATCGGCGAAACAAGCATCGTGAAGCAGTTATGTTTCAGGATGTTTCAATAGAGACACAAAGCAGCCAGTTTCAGACTGATGCCCATATTAAAAAAAAAAAAAAAAAAATTAATAAAAACGCTCTATACTGTGTGTGCCATAGATTCCTCATTCACACTCCCTGCGGTGATACTCTAAAAGGAAAATTACTCGATAGCGCTCTTTATTTTTTTTTGTCCTGGCATCCTCAACAGCATGCTCATGAAGTAATAATTTTGCTGAATGCAGTGTCTATATGTGCAGTGAGTGGGACAAGCTGCCGGCCATACAATTTTGTGATGTTTTATGAAGGCGCCTGGTGTGCTAGGAGAGGCCTTGTAGCTAGCGCAGGGTAGCCTAGAAATGTAGCATTGTAGCTAGCGCAGGGTAGCCTAGAAATGTACTGTATCATTGTAGCTAGCATAGAGTAGCCTGGGAATGTGTCCTTACAGCTAGCGCAGCGTAGCTTGGAAAAGTATTCTTGTAGCTAGCGCAGGGTAGCCTAGAAATGTACTGTATCATTGTAGCTAGCATAGAGTAGCCTGGGAATGTGTCCTTATAGCTAGCGCAGCGTAGCTTGGAAAAGTATTCTTGTAGCTAGCATAGAGTAGCCTAGAAATGTATTCTTGTAGCTAATGCAAGCTAGCCAGGAAATGTGTCCTTGTACCTAGCGCAGCATAGCTTGGAAATGTATTCTTGTACCTAGCGCAGCGTAGCTTGGATATGTATTCTTGTAGCTAGCGCACGGTGGCCTGGAAATGCGGTCTGGAGCCACAGGGGCCGGGGTAGATGGCCGTGTCCCCTGCTGCCCCTGCAGTGACGTTACGTGGTTCATGATAATGAAGAGGTAATGGATGTAGAGGGAAGGTTTGTCATGGGCAAAGTCTGTGCCCCATGCACGAATGCTCCATACAGGTATGTACAGTGACCGGTCTTTCTCACGTGATGGAACTGCAGAGTAACTGTCCCGCCTGACCTGTGATACGGAAGTACGCCCCCTGTCCCGCCTGACATTACTGGGCCCCTTCAGGTCACATGATCTCTACTGGGCCCCTTACACACACACACTTTATAACCACATTAGGCTTTTTTTCCCTGAGGAAAAACGACACTTGCTACTCTTTCTAAAAAGGTCTAAAATAGATTAAAACTGAGCGCTGCCAAGAATCACACAGAAGGACAGGCAATAGAGAGTAAGGTTCTTAACCAGAGGAAAAATAAGCTGTTTCCTAGAAACAAAGAAAAAAAAAGTTTAAATCGCAGTCATTATTTTAGTCCCTGTTGGCATGTGCTGCAAGCTTTGCTGTACGTTGGAACTGCCTGTGTCTCTGTGTTACCAGTGCATTGTGGGAAGTTCCGAACGTGAGGAAGAGAGTTCCAGCAGCCGCAGTCAGTCCCCAGCCACCGACAGATTCTAATTGAAGAGTGGCAGTGAATCTTGGTCATTTCTCTCTCAAGAGTCGTCGGTCGCCAAACAAAATTACGAGAAAAATACGCATGCACTGGGGAAAATGAGCTGTTTCTGTCAAACGTGAAAGATGATAATTATGCACTACGCCGCTCGGCTTCTATTGAGGGTTTCAAGAGCAGGCATGTTCCACTTATGTAGCATGTAATTTGAAGACATTACGCCGGAGAACATGGCCAGGGAACCTGCCGTGGGAACGGCGGCAGCGATATTGAAAACGATTAGCCGTATTCACGGTGCCCCTGGCGTTCTCAGACAGAACGGACGTCTACATCCGTTCGCCTTTTTCGTGTCTCCCGTTCAAGCGCCGCTCGAAAAGCTCATCATTTTCATAAATTGTCAGCTCCGAAAAAAAAAAATGTATAAAAAATTAATTGATTTTTTTTGCACATTGCGGATCTGAGATTATTCATTAGGACACGCGAGTCTAAGTAGCCTCGAGACAAGCCCCGCAGGTTTCTCGTTATGCAAATGAATTTAATCATTGCATTCCAGTGCGCTCGTTCACGTGATATCATTTTTCTGGCCGATATCGGTGCCGACAAGACGCTGGAAAGAAAAGGTTTCATTACTGCGAGGAGTCCATCGGCAGCCATTCAGCTTTGCGCTAATTTCAGACTGCGGCCTTCTCTTCCTTTTTGTGTCACGCGGGTGTATTCATTAAGGCTACTCTCAGTCCTTCATTAAAGTTACTCTCAGTCCTTCATTAAGGCTACTCTCAGTCCTTCATTAAGGTTACTCTCAGTCCTTCATTAAGGCTACTCTCAGTCCTTCATTAAAGTTACTCTCAGTCCTGCATTAAGGTTACTCTCAGTCCTTCATTAAGGTTACTCTCAGTCCTGCATTAAGGCTACCCTCAGTCCTTCATTAAGGCTACTCTCAGTCCTTCATTAAAGTTACCCTCAGTCCTTCATTAAGGCTACTCTCAGTCCTTCATTAAAGTTACTCTCAGTCCTGCATTAAGGTTACTCTCAGTCCTTCATTAAGGTTACTCTCAGTCCTTCATTAAGGCTACTCTCAGTCCTTCATTAAAGTTACTCTCAGTCCTGCATTAAGGTTACTCTCAGTCCTTCATTAAGGTTACTCTCAGTCCTGCATTAAGGCTACCCTCAGTCCTTCATTAAGGCTACTCTCAGTCCTTCATTAAGGTTACTCTCAGTCCTGCATTAAGGTTACTCTCAGTCCTTCATTAAGGTTACTCTCAGTCCTGCATTAAGGCTACTCTCAGTCCTTCATTAAAGTTACTCTCAGTCCTGCATTAAGGCTACTCTCAGTCCTTCTGTGGTAAAAATGGGCTGACTCTGTCTAGAGCAGTTCCTGATCCATGAAAATTGGTCAACAGGGCTTTCTGAGAGCCTCTGAGACAACTTCACTGCAAAAACCAAAGTCAATCTCAGTAAGTATTTTAGTCTGATAATTTAGGCTTTTTGCTAAATGAGACAAAAATATTGAAAATTTAGTGAGATTCATTTAATTCAGATTTGCTGATGGGGCAGGATGCCAAACAAGCAAAATGTTTTCTACTTGAAAGTAAGATTTTAAGTCTTACAAAATAAAAGAGCAGTTTATCTGACTACTATATAAACTGTTGAAACACTGAATGGGCGTACAGTCCTTTAACAAACGGGTAAAACTTGACTTTAAACTTATGACTGCACTGTTGCATTTACCACATGAATGCATTACGACTACATAAAACATACTTTACCTTGTGCTAGCTAAGACCTCTGGCCACAAATTCCATGTTTTAATAAGCTATTATTATCAGATAGACCTCTGGGCCACAGTTTATGCACGGTTGTGGTACTGTATAGTCAGCATAAATTTTATGTATTCAAATGTCACCCAGGAGAGGGAATGATTTTCTGAGATTGTCTTATATAACGTGATTTACATGTGTATGTGTTTACGTTCCACATTGAAAAATGTAATATTCAAAGAAAACAGTTTTATATTACATATTTACAGTATTTACGCTTTGGAGTATTGTTTATATATGATTTCTAGTCCTGGTATACCTCCAAATGTGTGTGATTGCTTGTTTGTGTGTGTATGTATGTACAGTATGTGTGTGGGTGTGTGTGTGTGCTTGCACAGTGCTCCTGTGTACAACTCGAAACTTTTCAAAGCTGCCGTCATACACAGGGGCCCCAGTAAAAGCACCTACACACACACACACACACACACACACACACACATTCTGTGCATCTTCTGTGATGGAGGCTAGACCTCTTATCTGCTGACTGGCACACTGAGACTTACCTGTAATGGCGCTTCTCTGTATTTATGGGCCACTTACCTCCACTGTGTTGTTCCCACTCCTTTCTTCAAGGTCCGTCTTGCCTGTCGGGAGCCAAAGACAGCTTAGTTTAATGTACACACACGTACGCTCCTTTGAGCAAAACTCACCAGAGCAACACGCACCAGAGAGGAACATGCCCTGATATATATGCTGGCGCTGACTGCCATTGAGGGAGCTGTGTTTTTGTTCGTCCTGACAAACCTATAAAATAAGTGACTTTGTCGGTGTACAGTCAGGAAATGATGACACACAAATGGCTAGAACTGTGAGGGATGCCTCGGTGGTCTGGCTGGTATGGTCCAACCAAATGTCACAAGCTTCAGTGTGGCTACACACTGAGCTTAGTATTTAGAGTGGTATTTGGAGCAAATACACTTTAGCCTATTCTGAAACAGTGTCCGCTAGTGTAACAGAGAGAGGTCAACATTTTAAAGTCCCTCCCAGTACCCCTTTTTGAGTTAAAAAAGGAACTGATATTAATGTTCCAAGAAGAATAATACTTTTCTTTGTCGAACAAAAAATAGGTAAAAGTTTGATACAGGTCTCCAAATTTTATTGTGACATTCAAACAATATTAATAATTTAAACATAATTTTCAAATATCCTGTCTCCCCATTGCGTTATGTGTGTGTGTGGTGATCCATGAGCAAGACTGCAGCCAGATATGTATTTCTCTCTGTCAGAAATTTCATAAGAATTCATGAGCAGGCATTTGATCTTCCTGCTCTCCTTAATTTCACAGGCGTGGTCCTGCCTTTACTGACACCGCAGCGTGAGACCGGCACCCGAAGCATTCGCGCCATTTCATCGCGGGAAGGCGGGAACAAAGCGGTGCGTCACGCCCCTGACGTTCGGGTCACCACGTTGCTGCGTGCGGAGGGTCAACCCACGGCGTGGAGCAGTGTAGTAGCGGGACGCCTAATTGGTATGTTTTTCGGTTGACGTTCCGGTTGAGTTTTTTTTTCAAACTCGTAGTCAGGGACAAGTATTCTTGACACATCCTCAAGAATACTTTGCTTTTTGTGTTTCTCGATATAACGAGGAGCGGGACTGAGCGAGGCGGGTGGGGTGGGGGGGCGGGGGAGGACAGGGGGGTTGTGCGAGGCGGGTGGGGTGGGGGGGGGCGGGGGAGGACAGGGGGGTTGTGCAAAGTGGGTGGTGGGGGGGGGGAGGACGTGGGGAGTGGGGGGTTGTGCGGGGTGGGGGAGGTAGGGGGAGGGGGGGTGGACGATCGAAGCACTACCTGGTGGGGAGCCCCGCTTTGCCCGAATCTCCAGCTGAGACCCGTTGCTTCTGCTGCAGTGAGCCTTGCCCCCCTGCTGCCTCTCCAGCTCCCCTGCGGAACACAGACTCCATCAGTATTCACCACCGCCAGGACCATAACAAAACAAAAAAAAAAAAAAAAGGCAGGGGCTGTTTACTCTGTACACACCCACCCCCTCCCCCCATGCTTTTATATCAGAAATGCACACGCGATAGACTGCTTGACATCTTGACAGTTAATGAAAGCACCTCCCTAATTGTGCTTTTTCATTTTTAGGGATTTGCTTGTCAGTTCTGATCAGTATTTTTCAATAACAGATTATGATGGGTTTTTTTTTTTTTTGTATTCTGCCCATTGCGAATGGCTGAGGAAGTGTGAGTTGTATTACAATGAGAAAAAACTGTCTGGGTGTGATTAGAAGACTTTGGCTCGCAACAACTCAAAACCCGCAATCTAAGATATTGAATTTTTTTAAGGAATATGATTAAACTTAAATTCTGGATAAATCATGTCGTCTTCATCGAAGCAGAACTTGTAAAAACTAAAGCACAGCGATGTCTCTGGCTTGTTTTTTCTGCCCTTTGGAACTGTACACTATTTCTTGCCCTTTGGGGATGAAACCGAAATGACTGCTGCTCATATACACACAAAAACGTAATTGTTTTCTCTGATCGGTGCTCTATGGAAGAGGCTTTACGTGTGGTTTTTCCTTACAATGGCAAGTATCACAGGAGAAACCTCTGTGCTCCTGTTCCCCACGTTCAGAAGTGTGAACATGGCCGATTCCCTTGGGGCGAGCTTCCCCCGGTGTGTCTGCAAACACGTGACCTTCTCCTGCTATCCCTAACTCAGCTATTTTGACATCAGACAAGAAGAAGTAAATCATGACTGCCATATTTTTATTTTTATGCTTTTCTGTTTGTGTGTGTGTGTATCTGCGAGCCTGGCCCCAATGCAGACTGAATCGCAGTTATTCTGGGTTCTGTTGAAGGTGCACTGCATCAGCAAAGCCTTCTCATCTCCTCGTTTCCCACCGCATCTATCCTGGGGCTATGAAGAAAAAAAAATCTGCTCTATACGTACTGCTGCTCTATACATACCGTTTATCTTTGAGCCACAGTATGTCTGTGAGCCTTTTCTTCATCTAAAACATATGTTAAGTCCCTTGGGATCCTAGCAAATATTTCCCTGACTCACCTGACTTGATGTAGGACTGCTTTCAGCTACAGCAGAAAATAGCCCCATGTGAACGGGGGGGGGGGGGGGGGGTAAAGCCAAGCCTGTATTTCAGCTGGTATTGAATCATCAACAGAACTGCCAAAAGTAATCATTCATGATGGAAATGTTTTCCACACTTGCTTATTATGGAGGATACGAACGCTGAGACATGTTACATTTCTCTTCCATTGCACATGACAACATCGCTGCTCATGCTGGTAACCAAGCTGAGTGCGTATTCAATCAAAATCTGAAGTCCACAAAGAAAATCATCTTAGACAGAAAACATAGTCTGGCAAATTATTTTCCCAGAAACTATTCTCTGGTAGGTCAACTTTTCTTGCAAAATTTAGATATTTTGAGTGATTTATACAGGGCTCTGTTCAGTAGTATTCATTTAGAATGCTGAATCCTTTTCTGATTAGTTTTTTTGCTATCTTGCTACTGGCTGTCAACAACAAACTTTTTGGGCATTTTGAACATTTTTATGCTGGTAAAAATATCTTAGGAGCACAGGAGAACAGCGTCTTGGAGAAACCCCTGGATATCTGTCATGAGATGGATGCAATTCTCTGAATGATGCGCAAGAAGTTGGCGAAGACAGAATAATGTCACAAACATATAAGTGATAATAGCTTCACCTAGGTGTCACAAACAGCAAGTAAGGAATTACGGAATTAGGTTGCACTTCAACCTCATTTTCATTGTTTTGTTTTGTGATGGAGTAGAGAACCAAAATTACAAAATCCCTGTCCCAATACGTTTGTATTTAAACTGCAGTTTGGAATAACTCCACTCTTGTTTAATACAAAATGGATGTACATCACCATTTGTGCTCTCAGTGACTCAGTATATAATTTTTTTCTACAAAATAAAAAATCATATACAGTTGTGTGTGCAACAGTTGGGCATCCCTGGTCAAAGTGTATGCTGCAATGAGCATCTAAGTCTATGGAAGCTTACCCAGTCTCTCATAAAGTGAGATAATCCATCTATCTGCAAATTCGTAACACATGATTTCTGACACCGTACAGCCCGGCCAGCGGGGGTAGGTGGGGGTGGGGGGTGACATGGGGGGGAGGGGTTGGGGGGAGAGAACTCACAGTCGATACGGATCTGCTCCATCTCCGACACCTCGGCGATCGACTCCTTCAGGTCCTCCACGAACTTCAGCAGCTCCTCCGCGCTCTGGGCGCAGAAGTTGAGCACCTGCTTCTTCTCCGAGCCGGAGTAGGGCGACACGATGGTGATCCCGTGGGGGTAGTCTGTCACAGCGGCGGTGAGGGGGGGGGGGGGGGGGGGGGGGAATAATGAGACCCTGTCTTTTCCTCTCTTTCCACAGCGCTCCGCAGTGATTCTCCTTGTGTCAGCTAACAGTTTGGACCTTGTAAACCAGGTTTTGTGCCCTTTGGCCCATTAATTGATTAAATGAATCACTCGAATTTTGAAACACTGCTTTTTTCCATTCAATTTAAGCCATTCATTGCACTGGCAGTGCAGACACTGTGGCCCTATATTTTTTTTTTTACCAAAGTACCGTATTTGTGGATTCTTTCATGTAGTGTATGTTTCTTATATCACAAATATGTATGTAACCCAGATCTAGAATGAATCTGTATCATGATGAACATCATCATATTGGTTTCAGATTGATGAACACTGACAACAGTAAGAAATAGAAAAAATACAGGAACATATGAAATGGTACATTTTAAGACTGCCTTGCACAAGGAACTTTGAAAGCCAATGGCACGTTTGTTCTATGCAGGACTTTTTAAGCCTGTGTTTACAATCAAAGAAGTCTGCTTCTCCATCTTCAACCCAGCCCACTCACCCCTGAGTACCTGACCGAGTTTCAGTTATGCAAATTCATGAGAAACTACCAGTAAATTTCTCCTATGAATTACTCGGACTGGACATTAGGCTACACTGTCCGGTCGGGACCTTGAACACCAGTGACTTAATGTGTAGACACTGACCACAAACCTTGGTGATGATTTTCACCATGCAGAACTGCAGTCACAATATTCCCTAGATCCCATGCATACTTTCTCATTCTCCTGGCATCATTACGGAATCAATCCGAAAGAATGAAATCTGGATACACAACGATTCTTAATTAGGCCCTGACAGATAAGCCATTTACAAGAAATATCACTGTCTGTGGCTATAAAACTTCTCTCCAGTTCCCTTTCTAGATGTCAATATGACGTCCACCCACATTGGCTCGGTTGTGTTTACGAGATTCCATGAAAACGACCCTGCCTAATGCACTACAGCACAAAGTCCTCAAAGATGGAGGCGTCCATTTTAAATCAAGTCCCAGCTCATCTACACAGAGGCAAGTGGTGGAGTCCCACCCCCTCTTCATTAACGACATACGCCTTGCAAGCCCTGGACCTCCATTTTACCTTCTGTGTTTGACTTATTTTATCTTTAATTGACCTTGTTAGGTGGGACGCACATGGAGAGAGCGAGAGAAAAGAGGGAGAGAGGAAAGGAGGGAGCACTCACATTCGTTTTCAAAGAGGTGGAACTGCATTCCCAGGAGACCCATGGCTTTGCAGAACGTGTAGGTAGCCGAGCTCTTTTTCTTTGGGCACAACTTCAGGATCTGAGAACAAAGCGGAAGCCGAATGCGGTTCTTAAACTCTAAAAGGGAACGGGGGGGGGGGGGGGGGTGAGTGTAACCCGATTTATGGAAATGCCACACAGTCTTCTGGGTAATTGAGAACACTGAGGGAGGACTCACCAAAGCAAAATTAGCACATTAGTTCTAACGGTTGAACTAATGCCCTAATCTTCATGTTCATGCTAACATATTAGGAGAACCGCTGAAACCCGGAGGCCACAATTTAATTTTGCCCATTAATAAAGTTAAGAGCCCGGCATAAATTTCAGCAGAAGCGTAGAGAGGACAGCAAACCGTAAAGTTTTGAACAGCCACTGCTTTGCATTTTTCAACGGTGTTTAAAACGGAAGGACTTGTTCCGTTGTGACAATTACATATGACTTGGCTGTGATGAAAAAAGGACCATTTTCATACATAAATTATGCAAATATAGGGGCTCCCAAATGGCTTAGCCTGTAACGGCGTGCTCTCCAATCTACATTCTTGCTGGATCCACATTTTGGCCCCCTAATGACCATCCATCATGACTACTTTTTCAGTGTTCAAAATATGACGTCAAGCCATGTGAGATCATCAGAGAGAGAGAAGGAAAAAAAATAATAATTGTGCCTCCAAAGCTTGTTTTTAGACTGGGATTTAGCAAATTAAATATTATTTATATGCCAATGGTTTCTGTTCATATTGACTTTTTTGCATCTATTGAAATACCCCCATGAAACAATTTCTCTTCATAAATGGCTAGGAAAGCACTTTCAATTTTCTACTCCTTTTAATACAGATTGGAGAGGGAGGGGGTTTAATTATGAGTTTAATACTTCATTTTAAGATTATATTTAAATCTGCCTAATAAGGACATTCATTATACTGGGAATTAAATTTATGATTTATTGCTAACTTTTTTTTCTAACAGTGACTTTGGCCGCATTAATCACTTATTTGTACAGTATTCCAAGTGACGTAACCTTCGTCACTAATTCATAAAGTTGGCAAGGGCCCCGCTAATGGGTACAATGTGGAAAGTACATCTTCTTTTCGTAGTAAAAGTGCGTTAAGCAAAACAGCTCAAAATAGAAAAGACAACTGCCTGTACACAACAGAAAATTGGCACAGAATGATGCCAAACTTAAAGTTTGAATGTGTTAGCTTGGCACGCATGTCAGCCGAAACAGCTTACTGTAACACAATTTTACAGCAGGAAAGGTTACCATGTGGGGCAATGCAAGGAGACGTGGGCTAGCTACCAGACGGCTGTCATATTAAATCTTTATAAATCACTGCCGTCCTACCCTCTTAACAATGTCATTTTGAAGGCAAGCCACAAAGATCTCTCGGGTTAATGGCTCCTGCTATGCAAGTACACACGCTTTGCAGCAGCAGGGTTGGAAAGCTATAAATTGATCGTTTGCTTGCTTGGCCGCGTTCCCATGACGGCGGTCGACCAATGAGACGCGTCTTACCACGATGAGGTCGTTGAAGAGGAACACCTCCCTCTGGTGGGCGGCCTGCTTCTGGGCCTTGTTGACGTCGGACACTTCGAAGAGCCGGCTGCAGCACACCAGTCTCCGATGGGGGACGGACAGCACCTGTTGGAATTGGGAGGGGTCGAGAAGAAGGGTCTTTTACTAGGGGTGCGTCCCAATACTCAAAAAATGTATCATCCTTTCCTCCACTACCACCTCATCTCCTGTGTGCCCCGGAAACCGATCTTCGTGTCCTCCCTCCCTCCAGTGTCCCAATATTACAGGAGACAAGCGAAGTGCACAGAACTGTAATGGTGAAGCGGCTTCAAGCTCATCTCCTCCCCTCCTTTCCTCCACATACTTCCGGGTAGGAAACAAGTGGTATAAGGGAGTGGAGGAAAGGTAATGGGACGCACCATAGGATTAGCTGTCGACTGCGTGCCAACCGACTTGGTCGACTGTGCGACTGCATGATTCTCAGACGATGGCTGTACGAGGTGTACTAACCCACAGAACTGGGGGCCGTGGTTGGCTGTCATCGATTCTCAAGCCTGAACCTTGGCAGCTATGCGGTTCAGGAAGTTTCGCTTTGAATTTGGATTTTCCCCGCTCACGCATCGTCTGCTCACCGGTGTGCAGCCGAAACGCTGCGTTAGCCGCGGGCCCAAGAACCGCTGACGGGCTCTTCCTAAAGACCCCCACTGAGATCGATTCATCCCCGCTCCACTGATCTCTATAAGTGGGGAGTCAGATCCCTGAATCAGGGATGTCAGAAAACAAGCCTTTGTTCCATGTGTCTTAAACTCTTCCCCCTTTGAAGCGTGGTCAGTAATTACGTGAGCGGAGGGATACGCTGGAGTAGAGACCGAAGCCCCAGCAAAAACAGTCCTGTGTACATCCTCCACATTGCAGATGCTGTCACAGGTGCACCCATTAGTCCCTGTTTATTACTAAGTCATTCTCTCAGTACTGACTGCAGGCATACAACTATATCAGTCCGACTGACTATACACTCTTTTTTAGAGGACGCAATTAAAACATCTCAGGTGGGATGATCACTGTGTTATCCCAATGGGGATCCCTGACTGGTAGAGATACGCAGTTTGTGTGACTGTATCCTGGAGGATTACTGCTGCAGTGGAGGTTGAGTGGAGAAACTGAACCGCACCATAAATGGACAGAACCCCCCGTTCTTTCTCTGACTGATAAAAAATCAGAGCGTGTGTGTGGCTGGAGGCTTTCCACTGAAGAAAATATCCACTAAATATTAATATATGCTCTTTTTTTACTGATTTTTTTTTAAACTTTTTTTTTTTTTTTACCCATGTTCCATGTGCAGAGATTCTGAGGCTGCTGACATTTCTTGAAAGTTTCCCACAATGCCCTGCAGCTCGGAGCCATCACATCCACAGCCCACTGCTCCATTTAACAAAGGGGATTACAGTCGGAGGGAAGATTAGAGAGGAGCACGGTCCACTGGCCGCCTGATGTGCCGATGAGGGGGGTGGGGTGGGGTGGGGTGGGGGGGGGGATTAAACAAGTGAACAAGTGATCCAGCACTTTGAGAGAGCGATTCAAATTCCACCCTGTCAATGCTCCATCCTCAAAGCAAAAGGCTGTGCTCCTGCCAATGTCTTTCCCAACGGCAACTTGAAGAGTGATGAAGAAAAATTGCCAAGGTCACCCACTGACATTTCTTTTTGTGAAATTTTTTTCTTATTGGGCAAAGTAACAGAAAAGTATGCCTTCAATAAAGAGGATAACAGTTTACAAACCATAGCCCCCAGCCCCCTGCCAGCACCTATTGAGGGACCCACCCACCTAATACTCAGCCCATTGGGTGTTATCATTAAAACATTGCCTTTTTTTTTGGGCGTCAATGACTCCCTGGTCCGACGTGGGACACGAGGGGACCACCCCAACACCCCCTGCCCCCCCCCCCCCATGTTGTGCAGCTGTTCTGCACCCATGCTAACTCTTCTGCACCCGTGCTAACTGTACTGCACCCATGCTAACTGTTCTGCACCCATGCTAACTGTTCTGCACCCATGCTAACTGTTCTGCACCCATGCTAACTGTTTGCACCCATGCTAACTGTTCTGCACCCATGCTAACCGTTCCGTGCTTGTGCTAAATCTGACTGCATTGGACAACATAGTAGCAGCAAGCAGCAGCAGTCACTCACCGTCTTCATGCCCACGATGGACTGCTCCACCTTGGTGACGTAGGTGACGTGGTCCTCGTTGGAGCGCAGCTCCCTCAGCTGGATGCGCTCGTAGATGCCCACCACCATGTCCCGCGGGATGTCTGCCCCGTCGTCCACCCCTGGGGGAACACAGAGAGGCAGGGAGACCGAAATATCAGCATCTACAGCAGCGCCTGCGTTTTCCTGCTGAAAAGAACAAGGACAAACTCCACAGTGCTAGGAACTTCTAAGTAGCCCCGCAAATTCAGGGTGAACAGATCTATGAAGCGCCGCTCCTTCCACAGCAGCTGAGAAGACTGAGAAAACTCACTTCAAAAAGAAAGTCGAAGACAAGGCAAAAACTGTCTGTTTCCTTCTGACTGCAACGCTGAAACTTTGCACACTCCATGCCTCTCCCTTTCGAAATAATTCTATTATGGAGACACTGAGCTTTGCAAAGCTATGATGGAATAACTGGATAATATGAGAAGATTAAGATACTAGGGAAAGGATACGACGGGATAACTATTTAGTAAGACCAACCATCTAAATTTGAATTCAAAATTCCCCTCAGCTCGCTTAGTTAGCAATACAAACCCATAAAATTAGAATTCAGATGTTCTTTGCTGTAATACCATTACTGTCTGGACGTGACACAGAGCGTCTACACACTCCAGGCACGATGAGAATATCCCTAACAGTGCCCAGCCGGTACCCTGCATTCTCTCACTAGCCTCTGCTATACAAGCCACTGTCACGCTCCTCCCTCTAGAAAAGCAGCGTAGTAAAGCATCCCTCTGTGATGTCAGCACCAGGACGCGTGGGCAAAAAAAACCAAAATCATCTTTATTCGGTTACGGTAGCCGAATGCGTCTCTCCCCACTTCAAACGGGAATGTACCCGCACTGCCTCTGTGTCAGCTCTGCGTTTTCAGTTAAAGAAGTAAATTCAAACAAAATAAAACATGCGATCTTGAAAGATGGGGCTGTTCACGGATACGAGGAGCCGGGATGCTTTCGCTAGTTTTAAACAATCTCGAAGTGTATACAAACACACATACACTCCCACATACACACAAACAAACCTACACACACACACACACACACTCAAATCAACCTGGCCTCAAAGCTGAATTCCTACGTGTGGCATTGCTTCAAAGTGATTGAAATAGTTCGGTCTTAGCCGCAGGGCTGCTCTGTGATGTCACGTACGGCCTACAAGCTCCGATTGGCTCGCTGCCATGCTTCCTCTAGACATAATACAGGCTCCGTCTACGGCGGCTGGTTCACATTTGACAAATTCCATCAAATGTCAAAGTGTGAATAGTCAAGAGATGTTTCCCGAGAGGGATAATTGTCTCCAACACGTTTTTGATTTGCACCACAATCCACCATTAATATCGCCAGCGCTTGCACCGTTCCACTAAACCGCTTGCAGCCATGATTGGCCAATTAGCTGAATAAGGTGACTGAATGGCTGTCGAGAGCGACGTCTGCTTCCTTCAGGCGGGAATACTTTATTCGATTTTCTCACGGGCTGTGATGTCGAGAGTCCGGATGCCCTCTCACACTTAAGAGGTTCAGGTCGTGACAGCCGGACAAATGACGGCATAGACTATAGGAGCTCCCGACCAGATCAGATGCCGTTACAGTCGGCAAAAAGCACAGGGGGCAAAACGTCATACACAGAGCCGCCTCCTGATTGGTCAATGGGAAGTGAAACACAGGACCGGCTCGCATGACCTCTCACACCTGATGAATTCATGCCGACTGTGTCCAAATTTTTTTTGACACGTCAAAAAATAATCAGGAGCCTGTAGACCGGTCGGATCGGTTCAGAATGGCATCTCATACCTTGCGAGTTGCGACGTCACAACCCAACGTTTTTCTTACGATTTGATCCCGATCAGAAAAAAAACAATCAGGAGCCTGCAACTCATATAACGCCCACTCTTTCTGACCATTCTTGGGTAAGACTCACCTCTCAGGTTGCGGATGAAGTCCTCCAGCATCATCTTGCGGTCCGGTTTGATGTTGGGGCTGTACATGTCCGTGTTGAGGAGGATGATGGCGAAGGCCAGGATGAAGATGGTGTCGGGGTTGTGGAACTGCTGCACCACATCGGGGTTGCACATGCAGTAGCGCTGGCTGTGGGAACAGAAGAGGAGGAGGGTACAGGTGAAGGTCGATGTGGAAGAGGAGGGTACAGGTGAAGGTCGATGTGGAAGAGGAGGGTACAGGTGAAGGTCAATGTGGAAGACGAGGGTACAGGTGAAGGTCGATGTGGAAGAGGAGGGTACAGGTGAAGGTCGATGTGGAAGAGGAGGGTACAGGTGAAGGTCGATGTGGAAGAGGAGGGTACAGGTGAAGGTCGATGTGGAAGAGGAGGGTACAGGTGAAGGTCGATGTGGAAGAGGAGGGTACAGGTGAAGGTCGATGTGGAAGAGGAGGGTACAGGTGAAGGTCGATGTGGAAGAGCAGAGTACAGGTGAAGGTCGATGTGGAAGAGCAGAGTACAGGTGAAGGTCGATGTGGAAGAGCAGAGTACAGGTGAAGGTCGATGCTTCGGGCTTTGGCAGCAGAGAAATGACCGGGTTCACATTTTGACATGCATTTCAGTTTTACACCACCAGGGGGTCGCCAGAGCCTCCAATTCCAGCCGTGAGTCAGGTGATCCTTCAGTTAGCAGTGGCTATCATTTCACTTAACAGTTCAGTTACTACTGAAACAGGCTCAAGAGAAGAATGAGTGTGCCGTTTAATTCATTGATCACTTGTTGGCTCAGTGTAGTGTGAGTGTGTGTCAGATAAATGGGGCACTAAATTAAAATGTCCATCAACGACATGTCAGTTAGTTTTTTTTCTTGTGTGTGATGGGAAATGTTGATTTCAAACAAGCCAACTTGTTCTCTTGTGTTCAGAGATATTGTTAGGTGAAAAAAATAGAACCTGCAGCAGGGCCATGTAATTAAAAACGGGCAGCTAGGAATGTCACACATTCGACTAAAGGAAAAAATTCCGACGCTCTAAAATTTGTTGTTAAATTTGACTGCTGTCAGTTAGATGAAAACTAGTCTCGCATAGCCAGACCTATCTCCACACTTCGTTTCAGCGCTGTGCCAGCGCTGGAGAAAGGTCTGACTCAACCCATTATCATTCCGGTATAGGGGAAAAAAACGCTCTGGCTTGTTTGTATTTCTTTAAACCAATCACAATCGTCTTGGGCGGCGCTAAGCCCAGGATGCAGCGACGGTGCCCGTGAAGACGGAAACACTCAGACAGCGGAAGGGGAGGAGAATTCCGACTGAAATAGTCGGCCAATGGCAGGCTTACACCCACAGTCTATATCCTGTGAGTCAGACTGGATGAAAACTTACCCATAAGGAGACACAAATCTCTAGTCAATGACAGATTTTGCAACAACTGACAAGTACTAGGAGGCTTTTGGTGTTAAGCTCGGAAATATTTTGTCAGCTGTTTTCTAGAATTGATTCGAGTACATTTACATCAAATGCATCAAATTAAACAAATTTGAGCATTTTTCTCAGTTTTGAAGTTGAGAGTGCCAGTCTTATCAAGCTTGAAACAGAATCAAGGTGAATCTAGGTCTTTTACACTGGGAATGCAAACTGGTCAATTATCTTGACAGCTATCAGAAATCTATGAGCTAATTGGCTGAACCAGGGCTGTAATTTTCAGTGAAAATGTGTCTGTTAATGTCTTCCTCCCAAGCTCCTGTAATGTACCAATGCTGGTTGTAAAGTGATTTTACTTTGATATATTCATGTGAACCAGATAACTTGCTGAAGCTAAGGCTTTCACACTGGCTACTTCACATTTATTATTATTATTATTATTATTATTATTATTTCACCTCTGCAATGTTGGCACATCTGAAGTGGCCTAGAAAAACCACAGGAGAAAAATGTAGTAAGAATGATAATAAGCATCGTTCAGCTTCTGGGGATATGAAAGCATAAAAGAGCAATTGGCAACTACAAAATATCAATGGAAAAATCAATGAAGACTGCAGGAAAGCGGTTCCATAAGAAATGTTGAACAGTGCGGAACAAGAGTCAAAGAAATTGCACACTTAAAAGGACATAAAAGGAAATGGGATGCCCCAAGGAATTGTGGGGGTTCCTTCATATTTCCTCCAATAACTACAAGGAATTATCTTCAAACAACTTAAATTCTGAATCATCAGCTCCGAAAGAAATCCGCTTTGTCCCATCTAGGAATTTGTCCATGACACTTTACCAAAAAAGCAAATAGTAAAATTGTGAAAATTTCGCTTGTCGTGTGAAAGCACGCTAAGGCAATCAATCTTCCCCACTGTGTGCAATAGATCAGTCGACTGAAACGAGAAATGTGAGCTTCTCATACATATACACAGTAGAATCTCTATATGTTCCACAGAATTTGCTGAAGAACTTATTTTTCTAACAAGGTACATTAAATTAAGGCAAGTCACCTCGTCAGACGGAAGCTAAGTCATAATGGTGTCCAAATGAAAGGGCTTAGGGGTTAGACTATGACTTCCTGGGGGGCTGAGACAGTCATTACACGCACAGTGTTTCTACTTTCCAGTTACTGCTCAATAAAGTCTCATTTATGTTCAAGGGAACTGCTATATGCAAATTATATTTCATGTCAGATGAATATATTTGATTATATATTTGGTAACTCTTTGCTATATGCTATAAAGCATACATAGCACTGTTATAAGCATCGTCATAACAGCATAATATGAATTATATTACAATTCTGTCATAATGTATGCGGCAAATAACTGTTTAAATTCAAAATGGCAGTTTTATGACAACACTGGCCATGACAACTATCATGCCTATTAGTTATGCAGGCTTTATGGCATGTAGCTCAAGTGTTACAAATATTCTATAATTCATAAAGCAGTTTGATAAGATGACATATCCAGTTAAATATTTACGCAGTCGATGAGATGTCTCTTCACTCTCCGGATGCATACATTTTTTAAGAGTAAGTTATTTAAAATAGAGGTATTTAATATATTAAAATTCTGAAACTTTCGAACAATTTTATATGTGAACTGGAGGAGTGAATGGAAATCTGCCAAAAATGACTAACAGAGCAGAGCATAACCTTGCTCTGACATCCCACGCTTTTCAACAGTCCCTAGATCACCCTGGAATAGCCCACGGGGGTAGAAAGAAAAAAAAATACTTTAATTATACATACGCTCAGTCTTTCATAGCCTCTACTCAATCTGATACAGAGACCTTAAACTCGTCTGAACAAAAAATGCGAGATAATGCAGGAAAAGCTGTGTGCTTTTTTTCTGCATTTAAAAGTGTTCTAGCTAACTCTCTATAAGACGTTTTCTCTGTTTGCTAGACTGGAAAAGGTTTCTTTGCTATTTGTTGTAATTCGTTTATCCTTCATATGGGTTTTGATAGCGCCTATGATTGCAGCACAGCTACTGTACAAACATGCACATGCACACGTGCGCGCACACACACACACACACACACGTTTGTATTGCTATACTTGTGAGGACTTCCCATTGACTTACATTCATTCCGTAACCTCTAACCCTAACCCTAACCCCAACCACCACATGCCTAACCTTAACCCTAACCTTAACCTAATTCTAACCCTAACCCTAACCCTAAAACTGCCTCTTGAACTTGTGGGGACCAGCAAAAGGTCCCCACCTGGCCTCCTCATCTTTCTATCCTTGTGGGGACATTTGGTTCTCACAAAGATATTAAAACATGCCCACACACACACACACACACACAGACCCACACACGCACGCGAACACACGCCCACACACTCGTTCTCACATACAGTTACAGCAGAAGAACAGATTCCTGTTTCCCGCGGAGATCGCTAACAGGGGGCCGGGGACGAGTGATCGCGGAGATGTGACATAACTCGTGCGCCCCCCCCCCTCCCCCTCTCTCCCCCCATCTCCCCCCCCCCCCTCCCCCTCTCCCCGCCCCCCCCCCCCCCCCCCCCCCCCCCCCCCCCCCCCCAACCCCCCCTCCCCCCGGCCTCGGCTCTCGTGTTCTCTCCACCGCTCACGACATCATCTCAGCGCCGCACGGCGACGTGTTCGCAAGACGCCAGCCTCCCACTCATCCGCCGACAGAGCCCCCGCACCCGCCCCCCCCCCCCCCCCCCCGCCTCATTACGCTTCGCCGCACCGCCAAAACGCCTCATTAGGAGCGGGTTCCTGCCTTTCCGTTCCGCGGCGTGAGGGCGCCTCTGTTCACCTAACAGGCAACGACAACGTTCGGTTTTCACCCGTTCTCGCGAACGCAGACACGACGTTCGGCTTCTGAGTGCTTTAAGCGCATGCGTCACTCTGTATGTCGGTGGCACACAGAGAATATTCTCGCTAATGGTAATGATAGACATGTTACAGTCATAAATTAAAATGAAAAATAAAAAATCAGCCAATATGTACACGGTAAAATGCTGAGAGTCATTTCAACTCTAAATGGAGTACATATGAGTCCAACAGGAAGCATACTGTATGTACTCTGAAAGAGCTGATTTTTACTGTGTACACTTGAAGGAATCCCGGGACAAAGAGGAATGATTTGTGGTGAGACGACGCCGAAGCCGTTTCATCAATGTCCCAGTGTTGATTTCAGCAAATGAGAGAAGCTGAGAAACAGATGTCGAGCGACTATTCGTCACAATTTGGTTGTCAGCATTGTATGCAAGCATATATCACAGTAAACATTTGGCAGCTGTATGGCCACTGGAAACAATTTACCATACTGAAAACAAAGACAATTTTGACTGAGGATAGAAGTACATATTTGAAGAAAGTCCTCTTCCCAAAGGCCTTTTCTTCATAATGGTCTGTGATTTACTGAGATGAAAATGTCTGAAAATTCAGATATGACTCAAATCCCAAAGTTACTGTAACTCTCCAGTAAAAGATGACTCTGTAGAGTAATGAAATGCGTACAGTGAAAGTTATAAAAAGGAGCTTGTTCATTCTTAGTGTGAAGACAGTTTACTTGTTCAGACAAATGAAAGTCAAAATGAAAATGATCTTTGGCATAAAAAAAGAAAATATAGTTAACTTCCAGAGCCTGATTTCATAACAACTGCAACTTAACTGAAAAAAGATAACCAAAGAACAGTTTAAATAATGGCCATTTTATTTATTCATTATGTCACAGCTACTACTGCTGGATCTAGGAATAAATAATACACTTGCTGGTGCACATGTATAACAACATGCTCACATGACATTTATGGCTATTGTACAGAGTTTAATAAAATAAAAAGCATACAGGTTACTATTATTCATCATTAGCCTGTGGACTGAGTTTTAATTTGATCTGGCCCTTCAATCCGTTGAGCCAAACGAATGGTCAGTGTGTGTAGTGAGTCACCATAATAGGTGTGAAGGAAGAACCTCTTTTAGGTTTTTCAATCAAACACTAGCCACCCGCAGGGAAGCACGTTACCACACGTGTGTTATGGTCCAGTAGCCCATGATTAATGCAAAAAACCATGTTCCCCCCACAGCTATCTCTGTCCCCCCCTCCCCACGACCACCGTGGAGAAAATTAAACTCAAAACAAAGTGAAGCGGTCTTCAGAGATTATTCGCTTCAGATGGAATCTTGATCAGGGGAACAGTCAAGGGATTTATGATCGGGGGGGAGGGGGCATGGAGCAGTTAAAAAAATCAAACTAATTCCGTCGTAGTTCCGGAGTGGAAAATGAGATGGTCAGCATCGCCGTTGATGTGAATCATTCCCCAGGATGTTAAATCTTAAAGGCTGGCAGTTTAAGGGACCGGAGCGTGCGTGCGTGTGCGGCTCGGCTGCTGCCCGTTAGCCTTGTGAATAACATTCCAGAGGCCAGCAGCACGTGCTCTCTGGAGGCCACGTTTGCCCTCGCTGGGTCTGAGCAGAGGTCTCAGATGGGGAAGGCAGGTCAGTGTGATTCACAGCTGGCAGAGGTCTCCAGCACACAAGGAGATTTCCTACGCATACGTCTCAGAGCGTCCTTAAAACCTTACTCTAAATGTGTGTATTTCACATCCACACTTCTCAGAGCATACTTCAAACCTTACTCTAAACGTGTGTATTTCACATCCACACTTCTCAGAGCATACTTCAAAACTTACTCTACGCGTGTGTATTTCACATGCACACTTCTCAGAGCATACTTCAAACCTTACTCTAAACGTGTGTATTTCACATGCATACTCCTCAGAGCTCCTCCTTCGTTAAGCGGGTGAGTTTTAACTGCAGAGACCTCATTGTTTATGCGCGCTACAGCTGCCATTTTCTGAGCAATTACTCGCTTCGGTGATTAATCCTGAGAAAGTGAAGAAAGCAACGGAAATCAACACGGCATCCTACTTATTGCATCCAAGTGCGAACCTTGAGTTCCGGAAACTACTCGAGTTGATCAAAGTGAATTGCGTGCTCTAAGAAGAGACGCATTTCAGGTTAATGACTTATGCATGTGCTCCTGTTTCTGATTGAAAAGAGCCCTCCTCTGTGGGAAATACTGTTCCTGGCATGTTTCACGATTTCAGGCAAATAATTAATGAGCCGCTTCTCACCATTAAATTCGCCTACACCGCGGCGCTGCATAATCAATATTTTTACATAATGTTTACCGAGGCGAACGACGCCGACGAACAGCTGAGGTGTTCCCGCACACCGCCAAATTTCAGAGACGTTTTCGGCAAAATAAACATGGAGTTTCCGCCTGAAAGCACAAACATATGGAGCGTTCATTAGAGGACAGGCCCCGCTCCTATTGGCCGATTTTTTTTTCCATTTCTGGGCTCTCGAGTACTTTTTTTTTTTTTTTTTTAAACAGAGACATCAAAGGCAGCAGAGGCTGGGGGGGAGGGGGGGGGGGGAGAGAGAGGCTGTGGTTATATAACCCAGAATTATTTTTAAACCAGCTGCGCTTTCTTATCGGATGTTTGTCTCAGTGCTACTCGATGCAGAAAGGAAGCAGTGGGTAAGATGTGCGCACGCCGCGGCTAGGCTAGCTGTTTAAAGGGAGGTGAAATGACTGTAATGCATTGATCACCATTGTCGAGTAGACTGTGGGGTACTGTGACTCAGCAGTGCAGTGAGTCGGTTTTAAATATGTCCTGACGAATGTGACACCCGTCCTCGGATAACATCGGCCGATCTAGGGCAAGTCCCACTGAGTGAGAATGTTCCAAATCTCAAGGGCTGAGGGGGGGATGGGTTCGTTACATTAAACTGTTTTAGCAGAAGCTGTTATCCAGACTGACTTACAAAGCAAGAGAAGCATAAATGTGTTCATCCGCTCAGTATGAGCAACGGTATCAGACGTGAAAAACAACATTATCCATCCATCCATCCATCCGCCATCTAACCCACTTATTTCTGGTCAGGGTCGCTGGGGAGGCTGCAGCCTATCCCAGCATGCATTGGGCCAGAGGCGGGAACACACCCTGGACAGGTCGCAAATCCATCGCATGGCACACACACCATTAACTCACACACTGACGCCTAGAGGCAATTTAGAGTCCGCCAGAGCACTACTGCAAGTTAGCTGCGCTACACTGGGAATGTGACCAAATGCCCTCATTCCATCCGTAGCCCCGCCAGGCCAAATTATCCCTCCTGCCTGCTCCCATGACGTCAAAGTAAGGGACCAGAGGTGGTAGGGCATTTGTGGGGGCGGGGGTGGGGGGGGGGGGGTGCCGAGGGCACGAGAGGCCAAAAACATCACACAGAGGCTGTCTCCTCACCCACCTGAAGGCCTCGATGAGCCTCTCCACCTTCTGGGCCTCGCCCTGGACCCGGATGTGGGCCTGGAACTTCCGCAGGGCCTCGTCCAGCTCCATTCCGGAAAAATCCATCTCGTCCACCACGCAGCTGGAAAGAGAGGGAAGGGACGAGGAAGCAATGAGAGGAGAAGCTGGGCTAAAGAGTTCAGTGATGCGCCAGAAATAATGGTCCACAACCAAAATAAAAAGTAACAGATTGGTGCGTCAAAGCCATTGCAAATCATAAGGAGGACAGGGGCACTCACTCTAATAGAACATTTTTCATAAACATCTTGGCGACGTTACTCTTTTTCGACATTTTCTTTAATCAGTTTAGGACGGTGACAAGAGAGACATGTTTTTGCATGTTTCGGCCTAATTCAGCGTCTTAAAACGGACGGGGAACAGGAGGTTTAAAAAAAAAAAAGGTTTTAAGGCGTCTAAGACGTGCTCAGTCCACGTCAGAGGTGTTCCTGCAGTAAGTGCCCACCCCAAAAAGTCCAAAAGCGTTCACCAAAGTCCTGATTTTGCCGCAGGTTTCCGGGATATTCCTCCCAGGCCACGATTGAACTGTTATCACAGTTTGGGACGATCTTGCAGCCCTGATTAGAGCCCCTTAAAATCAAGCCTTCACGCTGCCAGCTCAGTGACAAACGGCTCAGATTCCACCTCCTAAATTGTCTGTCGATAATGATCACAGGAAAGGCTTCAAATTAGCCGCCATAATTCACAGATAATGCACTGAATACAGATTTTTTTCCCCCCCCCCTCTTCCCAAAATTGAGCAATGATTTAAAGAAGATATTCTGGGAAAGTGAACAGTGAACAGAAAGGGAAAGCACAGAAATGTATCTGAGTAACTGGTTTCATTTTAAATGCATTTCTCAATACATTGACAGATGTGTTTACTGAATAACAATTAGCATTTATTGCCTTTATTCAATAACAAGATAAACAGATCAACTGCCCAGCTGACAATCTTTTGGAAACTATCCCCCCCCGAATATAAATGAATATAAATTATTTTGTGGAACAGATGCAGCTATAGATAACAATGTCTCTGTACATCCCTAGTAGACATCTTTCACAAATTTGTAATTAGGCTTTTCACATTTGTTTTTGGTAGATATTTTTACTCTATTGAAGGGATGATGTGCAACAGCAAGTAGCCCTTAAACACAGCCGGTGTTGCGAAAGACGGCATCTCGTCAGAAAATCTGCTCTCGGAAGCCTGAATGAGCCTGAAAAACACAGCATCATATAATATGAAAATAGCTCTCGGGTTTACTGACTGAAACTCAGGTTACTCATTACATTACAGGCATTTAGCAGACGCTCTTATCCAGAGCAACTTACACAACTTTTTTTTACATAGCACTTTACATTGTATCCATTTATACAGCTGGATATATACTGAAGCAATGCAGGTTATGTACCTTGCTCAAGGGTACAACGGCAGTGTCCTTACCCGGGAATCGAACCTGCAACCTTTCAGTTACAAGCGCAGTTCCTTACCCACTGTGCCACACTCCGTACTCGCACATTTAGTTAGTCTACTTATGTTTTCATCTTATGTAACCATGAGTGAATGTCTTAAAAGTGTGTTAGCATTTAAATTTAAAAACCAAGACATTTAAATTGTGTGGAAATGGACATGCTGTGGCTGTTGGCACTGGGGTAATGTGGATAATTTCAGTAATCCAAGCCAATTCTGAGCAGAAAAAAAAAAATCATTCTTTGAAATAACAGTAATTACCGTCAATTACCGTTGATTTAATTATTGTCATTTTGTCAAGGCGAATGTGTCAGTGAAGAAAACACTCACAGCACAAACAAGCCGCGTGTGGAATTTGAGCCGTTCACACTGGATGCAATGCGCTGTAGTTTATTACTGAATAAATCTAAGCCAGTGTATCAACCTTACGCGCTGTTATTCCACAGTCAGATATAATTTACTCGTACGGCCAGAGGACGCGAGAAAGAAAATGTCTTTTTTGATACGACTAGGCGTTTGCAATCACACAACAATGAGCATGCAACGCACCCCGCAAACAGAGAGCTGTAATCTATCGATCTGTTCATCCGTCTATCTGCCTATCTGAATAAAACCCCTCAGCTGAATGAGAGGGAGTCTGCATGCCTGTTCTGTAAATGGCTGTCGGGGAGGTGTGGGTGCACTCTATGGGCAGTGGTGCAGGGGGAAACAGAACGAAGACTGAGACCTGTCACTCACAGGGATCAAGAAGAGTGACAGCTGGCGGACACACGAACGCAGCCGTACCTGCGACCAGAGATCCTCTCCGCCCTGGCGTGTCGTTTTTAGGGCTCAGGGCTGCACCCCCACCCCCACCCCCTGCGCCCCAGGCCACAGCGTGCACAGCGGGCCCAGATTATACAGACACGGCCAAACTCTAACCTGAAGCGTGTGTGTGTGTGTGTGTGTGTACATGAGTGTGTTCTACCTGTTCTGCTGTGTTCAGGCGGTAGGATATTACGTTGGTGGCTGCCTCTAAACCTTACTGTCACAGAGCCTGCATAATACTGTTGCCGTTCTCGTTGTGTTTAGTGTTAATCAGTTTAACCTTCAGGGTCCAAGTTGAACTATGCGGTTGTTCCCTGCACTTGGACCGGTACTTCTCTCTAGGGGTTTCGTCATGCTTGTTCCTGGTTATGGTTATACACTTTGTTGTACGTCGCTCTGGATAAGAGCGTCTGCCAAATGCCTGTAATGTAATGTAATGTAATGTAATGTAATACTGAGCTGGGGAAAGATGGAGGTCTGCGACTGAACACAAAGCCCCTGCGTTGTTGGCGAAGCCTCGGAGATGTTGAACGCCGCGTCATTGGCGTACGCTGCAAAGTTTGAGAACTTCGCAGTGGGTGAGACCGTCTGAACCGTCTGTTTCTATGGCGATGAACTCACTCTTTGTGTGCGCGAGTATACGTGCTTGTGAGGGCTTGTGCAATGAGCAAGGAAGTAGCAGAGAAGGGCAGAACATTCTGTTCGAGCTTTCTTTCTGCTCAGATGAGTTGCAGGAGAGCCAATCAATATCTCTCATCTCTCTTCAGAAAATGATTTAATCCCCCCCGCACAATAACTGCCATCTGAACTCACTCACATACACTTACACGCGACTGTAGAGTCTGGCTAGTGCAAGGCCTACAGATAAATTGTTGGGAGTTAAAATGTGTTTGTCACATTTTAGCTCAGCAGCTAAATACTGTATACTACGATGCTTAGTGTCATGGCATAAAACGTACAGGTTTTTTAAAAAATGCGACAACCGTGTGAGGTATAATCAGAAAACCATAACACCATTTGTAAAATGAGAATGGAGAGAGGGGGAGGGGGGTATCTGTTAAATGAATATCTCTGGCCCTGTGCAGCGATAGCGAGGCCATCGGCAGAAAGAAGTAAAACAGCCCACAGGAATGTAGAGCTGAGAGATGGGAGAGTGGAGCTCCCTGTCGAGCGGACTGTTCATTCCTCAAACCGCACTTTACATTAGATGCTGCATTGGGGGGTGCTCCAGAGCAAAGATGTTATAAATGATGAAAGATATTGCAGCAGTGAGCAGGGGGTAAGGGGGCGGGGGGGGGGGGGTTGGGCAGTAAAAGCCACACGTATCGGCTGTTAGCTGACGGATGGCTCTCTCTCTCTCTCGCTATCTCGCTCGCTCGCTCTCTTGCTACCACCGTTTCGAGCGGTCGTGAATCTAATGAGAACTCGGGGGGGGGGGGGGGTGGGGGGTTGGGTGGGGGGAGGCGCGTGATTTTCAATTTGCCTAACTGGCGTCAGAGCCCCCCCTGGGGGCCATACCTGGCCTGATTAGCTAATCAGCACGTTTGGCGAATGCGCGCGTTTGTTCTAACGTTGTCGCGTTTACACTGAGCGCTCTGATTACGTGCGCACGGCAACCAACCGGCTGGGGGGGGGGAAAAAAAACAGCCAACCAGATGGAACGGCGTTTGTAGGAAGGGACTAATGAGGAAATTGCAAGCTAATGAAACATCCCTTTTTTCCCCCCAATCAACAAGAGCGGAGTAGACAGCGCGAGCATGGAAATGCTCTCTTGGAGATGCTCGCTCCAAAGGTTTAAATTAGAAAGGCGATCGGTTGAACCAGAGGACAGACTGCTGAAGCGTATTCCTTTGTACAGGTGAAACTGACAGATGAGTTAAAGGATAAAAAACGTCTGACAGCAGCACCGTGTATGTTCAGGATGCCACCTCTGGGAAGCCAACAGGCCTTTTTTTCCTGAAACGCTGAGTCGTCCCTTTTTCCAGACCGGTGTGTGTTTAACAGAGTGTTCGAGCAAGCGACTGGGGTGCGTTCGTCTTGAGAGTGGGTGAGATGGAGAACTAAGACACAGGGAGAAGAGGACAGAGAAAGGTAGAGAAGGAGGGCGCAGAGAGAGGTGGAGAGAGAAAGAGAGAGGTGGAGAGAGAAAGAGAGTGGGAGAGAGGAAATGTGGAGAGGTAGAGTGCAGTGGCCTGTTTCAGGCTGCTGGTCCGTGGTACACCCTGCTGTTAGTGTGCAGCTCCGCACACACACAAACACACACACTCACTCGCACGCGATGTCATACCATCATTAGTACCACAGGAAACGTGAGCTTATAAGCATCGTGCTGAAAACCCCAGGTGAGCTACCGCTGTTACACCTGAACGGGTTCCCTATTCCGTCTAGCAGTGTGCTTGCATATCCTTCAAAGTGCAAGCTTATGTAAGGCAAACACAGACACATATTTTGCTGATAACGCAAGATGGTATGAGATGCTTCACCGACTGTCAAAAAGCCTCTTTAGATCCCGGTTTGAAATGCACTTCGATACACTTCAAGAAAACCTCTGCTTTTACTGGGCGCGCTTGTAATTATTTTCGGGGTGACGTGGGTGATCTAAAGCCCTCCGTGCCCTCCACTGCATGGGGCCGCAATTCAATATGGGGGCACCCCCACCTGAGAATTAAGGCTATCAGGCACCATTTCACCAGGGTTGGTAATACGTGGCCGATAAGGGTGCCCCCTGACCTGGAACCAGTTATTCTCCATTATGTCAGAGATTGGAAAACCCACAAACCCCCCCCCCAGAAGATGCAGGAGAAATAACGCCCTGGGCCCGGTGTAACCACGGCAGCTGCCAATCACTCCCTCCTTTTCCGAGTGAGGAAGAGGAGGCACAAGTGCTGTCTGACAGCGACGGGGGGGAGGAAATCAATTACAAGCACGGCACCCTGGAAAAGTGGCTTTCGCCGGCAGAGACGGTGGTGATAGCACTGCACCCGGAGTGCGCTTCAGAGATGCACCTGGAGCTTCCCTAATGAGGGGTTAATAATGACAGTATTACACACTCCAAAAAAAGTGAAAAGTTCTCTGCTTTTTTACTTCCCAAATGGGTCGTTATTGGTCATCCCTGGGATCGTCCGCCTGTTACAGATGGCCCTTCGTGCAGGGGCGCTATCGCAGTTTGGAGATCCGGAGGTAGAAATATTGGTATTGCAAAAGCATTCACAGGAACATCACCGCGTAGTTATCATCAGGGTGAGGATCTTCACAAGAGCAACACAGTATGGTGATGATCACAGTAAAAATCTACACAGTACAGGAATTTTCATGGACCCTAACTTGATTTCCGGAGCAGCGACTTTCTCTCACTCTTCACTGTCCAATTCTTTCTTTTTCTTCATTGATCTTAAACGCACACACTCACACACACACACACACACATACACTTATACTGTACAAACACTGTGTTCCACCTCTGTTCCTCCTCTAAATGATGGAGAGAAGACACTGTGCTGGCCCTGATTTTACCACTTGATTGTGCATGTGCTTTATGCAACGGCACATTTCCCTGTGCAGCCTGTGGCGCTGGGCTCAGCTTCTGGTGAATGCCAATTAGCATCTGCTTCTGATTTGTCTAGGCTCACCGAGGCCAAACAAACATGGAGGAAAACAAACAGCTGAGCTTCAGCACTGCGCACAAAAATGTTATGTTCACAGCTAAAACACGTTGGGGGTGATTTTCTCATTTGTGTTTGAAAATGTAACTTCTTTCCGTAAAGATGCCGTACACATGGAAGTAGAACGAGGGGGCATACATGGGATTTATTAAAAGGTAAATTCCTCATTGAGAAGTATTTTTTCACACAGAGAGTAGTCACTGCGTGGAGTAGCTTCATGTTATAGACGTAGAAACTCTAGGGGTTTTCAAGACCAGGCTTGACACGGTGCCACATACTACCTAGTGTGGAGGTAAACGGTATGCACTTGGTACCCTTCAGTGGTTGGAAAAAGCAGAGCATCGTTGGGCTAAATGGCCGCTTGTCACCATTGTTGTGTTACGTTGTGTTGTCTTGTGTTGAGCTATGCTATGTTATGTTAAACGTGCCTGTTTCCAAAATGGCCACTTTTCCACGGTTCATGGCTCATTATCTGAGCTCCTCCTCTGCAGTGACCTGAGGTCAGAGTGGCTGAAGGAAGCAGGGCGTGAGAGCACTGATCTGGCACGCAGTGCCGTGAGCGCGCGGTTGCTCGGATACGCTGACGAGACTCACTCCAGCACATCCCTGTTGAACTGCTTCTTGCTGTTGCCGAGGAACTCGCCGATCATCTGTCGGCTCAGGCCCTTCCTCTGCAGCAGGAAGTGGGCCACGCCTATGGGTGTGTCCGGGATGAACCCGCGGGAGATGAGGAACTGGATGCCTTTGTCCGGGTTCCTGCAAGGGACCGCAGAGAGAGAGAGAGAGAGAGGTGAATGCACTTCCCCACAACGCTCGGCCCCCCATCACGCTCCAATCAGGACAGAGGAACGGGACGGGACGCAGCCAATGAGCTTTCACGCGGTGTTCCACGTCCCTCACCCAGGGTGGGAAATCCATGTTACACGCCCTACACTGGCGTGATTGGTCAGAGTCTAGTGCAAGCCTGACGCTAGGGCGGTAGCGCTGGATACCTCTCCAGATATCTGAAAGTTTAAATGAATTATGGGCCAGTGGCCATTCTGGAAAAGGTGCTTATTTAAGGAGGTACCCCTTCCCCCTAGTCGAATAAAATGAAACATCATGAAAATTATTTTTGGGGAAGAGCAGTCTATGAGAACGTGGAAACCGTAAGCCTTTACCCCAGTCTCAGAGTCATCCATAATTCCTTTTAAGGCTCTGACCAATCGTAGTAGCAGGGGCAAAGCAGATGCAGCGAGGGTTAAGTTTTTGGAAGAAAGCAGGTGAAAAAAATGTAAAAAGCTTGTGAAATCCCATTAGATAACTGGCCTTTCGGTGGAAGATACCGTGCAGATTATAAAGGCAGGGGTTGTGCTAATGTTGGATAAGACACACACTAGCATTAGTCCACTGCCATGAAATAATGGAATTATTTAGACTTGCAATATCCACCAATGAGACAACATAACTCTGGAGTTTGGACCACCCATTTTGTGAAATACACGGGCTGTGACACATTAATATGCATGCCTTCTCACATTATTACATTCATTAACAATAATTAAAGCAGCGCCCCACAGGAGAGAATCGTGATGCTCGCAGACTTACAATTGACTCTTTTAGCACTTGAGTGTAACTCAAAATGGCTCTCAGTTCAGATTAAAAAAAATAAATGAATACATTTAAAACCCAAAAAACAAGAAGCAGATGGAACAACAGAGATAAAATAATAACCTGACCCGCACAGACCACAGTACACAAGTACAATGTAAATTTCTTCTTTTTCTCCCGAATAACAAGGAATTCTGCTCCAAGCGAATATCTGTCCAAAGTGATATTGTTTACGTGTGTGCGCGCGGAGGCGCATGGGGAAAATGATTCGCTCAAACACGTTACCCACCCCCCCCCCCCCTCCCCAGACCTACGGTTAATCTGACTGCTCTATTTATAGCCACATTACCCACGCGCCGCGGGATCATGCCGTGGCGAATGTGAGAGCTGAATGCACGCTCCCCGTCCTCCGCTCGTTAGCGCCTTCCCCTACATAAGAGGGACACGTGCGGCCGGGCTCGCGGGAGGCTAGCGTAGCGCTTGCGGGAGGCTAACGTGGCGTAGCGCTCGCGGGAGGCTAGCGTAGCGCTCGCGGGAGGCTAGCGTAGCGTACCGCTCACGGGAGGCTAGCGTAGCTGTCGCGGGAGGCTAACATAGCATAGCGCTCGCGGGAGGCTAGCGTAGCGCTCGCGGGAGGCTAGCGTAGCGTTCGCTAATGGGAGCCGTGGTGCTGCTGAGTGGCCCGCTCCCTGCCGCCGACCTGCTGGCTGCCCACTAATGGCCCGCTAAACAAGCTCCTCTGTCCTTCTCACCTTCATTGAGGGTTACCCGGCAATAGCTTTGTGTCTGATCAGGACCACGCACATGATGCACCACTGCATGTGCTTTCAAGATTTATAAGGAGGAAACACCGTGACATGCGGCAACACACGGTGGTTTAATAAGAGATGGATGCATTTTTTAAAATTTGCTCTCAAAACCATAGTGAGATTCAGTGCCCCGTTGCATTATATTTAAATGCCTAAATGCATTTAAATGTAGCTTTATTCAGCAGGGCTGGCTCCGATGGTAAATGACAGACGCGTTCCTGTGCGCCTTATTTTTGTTCCCGTAATGAAATCGGTGTGTAAAAGTCGCTGACTCGTCTCATCTGCCCGAGGGCCCTGGTGCATGACAGGGAGGAGGGGTGGGGTGGGGTGAGGTGCAGACCCCCCCCCCCCCCGCCCCACGGTCCTCCACCTGGGCCACAGCGTGCTCTCTGATTCAGCCGGACGCGAGCAGGCAACCCCCCTCCCCCCCCCCCCCCCCCCCCCCCCCCCCCCCCCCCATCCTCACTCAGATATGGCACAGCGCAGGAGCACGCTACACTGCGAAAAAGGCTGTCATAACGAGCCTTTCAGTCTTTGAGACAAAATCTTATTTTTTTTCTCTCAAGTAGAAAATATTGACCTATTTTCAGTTACCGTTTGCTTGAAAATTTTTGTACTCCATTGGAAAATATTGAAATGAGTCAAACTGTCTCACTTCACTGGCAATATTTTTGTCCTATATAGCAAAAAAAGTTGTAGAAGTAAGATTTAAAGTATGAAATATAAGACCAAAATACTTGTTGAGAGTGACTTATTTTTTGGTTTTTGCAAAGCACGCTTAGGTTTAACAGTCCCTCTTGTGCAATGCAGTCAAGTCCTGGTGTTTGTACATTTATAAGTTTGCACATTTATGTATCCACTAATACTTAGCTTCAGGAAAAATCAGCTATAGAAATGTATGATATGTAAAATGTAGGCCATGTAATTGGTGTAAATAAGAAAACATCACATCCTCTCTGCTAAAGCAATTTTTTTTTTCCATTATCTGCAGTTTTTCAGCAAAACCTTGCTGTCGCATGGAAAAACAAATACCTAGCACAGCTGTCAATGAAATATAATATTCCCGTCTGGGGTGGTTCAAAAAGAGAGCTCTTGGTGGACACAGAGCATTCCCAGAATTCCCAGGCTCGTGATGCCACACCCCAGGAATTTTAAAGGCATAACTTTTTAACTGGAGCGCCGCAACGAGCATCCATTATCGTTAGCTTCTCCGGCCTGCTGAGGGCCTGGGGGAAATGGACCCCCAGCCCATCTCCCCCCCCCCTCCCCGCGCATTATTACCTGACGAAGCACATCGCAGGCGCCCCCCTCCCCCTGCCCCCCCCCGCCCCCCCAGCGGTGGTCTCCTCAGCGGCTCATGTTTAATTCAGCGGGTTAGGAGACGCATCCATCTTCCCTGCGTGCGCGGAATCTGGCGCTCTGGGGGGGCGGTGCCGCGGCGTCCGGCGCGCTGAGGCGGAACGCACCTGATTCGCTGTGCTGCCGCTGCTGCTGCTGCTGCCGGGGAAACGGGGGTCGCCCTGACGACGGGCCTCGGGCCGGCCCACCCGGTGCGCACGTTGCACGAGAGCTTTCACACGTGCGGCGAGCGCTTCAGGTGCGAAAGTCTCACGTGAACAAACCCCCCCCCCCCCCCCCCCCGCCCTTCCTGCGCTTCTCGGTGCTTTCAGCCATCGGCATGGACTTCCAGGCAACTGCTGCCTGTCAAGCATGTCCCCGCCCCTTAACGAGTATGAACCAATCACCGCAAACCCCATCTGCATTCAAACAAACCTTTGCCTCCCGTAAAACCTTTCTGCTAGCTCTTGCTGCTTGTTTGTAACCAAATGTAGCCTCACTTAGCTCATAAAGTATCAAAGATAAGAAATGGGCTGTTTTTTCTGCATTCTTTGTTTAAGAAAATATAACCCATGTGGGTGGGGTTTGGGGTGATTGGATCATGCTCCTGGAGGGACTCACAGGGTGTGACTCACAGGAAGCAGCTGCCTGGAAGTCAATGCTGTGGGCTCAAAACGTCAACAAGCCCTTCCTGCGAACCGTCCCTGTTTCAGGCAGGACCACAGAGGAATTAGCCATGGCGTGAGTTCGGCCTCTCCTCCGCCTCCGCTTACAATCTCCACCATTAACGCTGTGGCGCCCTGACCTCCCCCTGCACCTCCCACGCCCATTCCCATTCCGAGCACACTTCCAGAACGTTCCGTCGCTCGAGGGGTCTCTGGAGAACCTTCCTCCCCCCCCCTCCCCCGACTTTGGGAGGCGTCCCGGCGCGTTTGGGGATGAAATGAGACGCGCTCGTCTCATCGCTCTTAATTACCTTTTCTCGGAAGAGCGGGCCGCGGTCGACCCGTCGTGAATTTAAAATCCGCCCGCACCCCGGCGGGAACAAGGCGCCTCTCTCCGCGCGCAATGAGGACGCAGTGCACCTGCAGGTATTAGCGTGGGGGGGGGGGGGGGCGGGAACGAAACGAGGGGCAGTAACGAGACAGAGTCTTCCGCGGAGCGCTGGGGCAATGTCTTCAGCTGTCAGGGTTTTCTTTTTTTTGTTGTCTGAAAATGAGAAACTCACATTCGCTTATCTTTTCCGGAGAATGGGTGTGCTGTGGGGGTCGCCGGCAAAGTTACCTGGAGTAACTCGAACGTGAAGTTTCAGTAAAAAAAAAAAAAAAACTTTCAAAACCCTAAAATCCTTTTACACAACTTATAAATCCCTGTGGAAACTGACGTGTAATATGTTGACTGCTAATTTTATACACTGAGGGGGCTGCAAAAAAGTTAAGCAAAAGAAATGGAAAAATGTTAGCCTGTGCCTGCCATTCTAAAGATATAACCATGCTCCAAATGGATTTTGCTTGAAAACTCTAAGCAAAATATAAATAAATAAGCAAAAGGACCATCAAGCAATTCCGCAGTCTTCTGATGATCATATACTCTGCTGTGAACGAACATTTGAGGAGCAAACTGCTGCTGTCCTGGATTATTACAGCAGGTGCAGCCCTCTACCTGGACCTCCTCTGGGTCAAAACCCTCGTCCTCCAGGATGAGGGCCCAAGCCGGGAAGCAATCATCCTTCCACATGCACAATTATTTCCAGCACGTCAAACATTCCCTCAACGGACCGGAACAGAATTTTTTTTTTTCTTCATTTCTTTATTTGTTTTTTAGTTGAATGACTGCAGAGGAAAAAAAATATCAACTTTCAAAAAACAGGGTGAACCTTGGCACCTTCCTTTGAATCATCACTCATATCGGACAAATAAACCAGAATTTACTGTTATCCACGGACACTCGTTCCCTCAGTTATGTAAGCTGTTAGGAAGCCATTTTCAGCAGAATTGCTGATCAGATCTTGTCACGGAAGTATATTACGTTTCTGTGCAGTGGACTGGAGCTCCTTTATTACAGGCGGTGGTGATTGATGACCTCTGATCTGGATGCACTTGCCAAGCACAAAGAGAGTGGAGTGTAGCTAGCTGGAGCACGCTCAAAGATCTTACACTCAAAGGCAGAAGGTTATTGTGATTGGCTGTTAATGGGGACTTAAGTGCACCATGCCTATGGGAGCCAATGGCAGGCTGTCCATCGCTCTTCCTACTGTGCTCCCCCCGGGGCCACGTATCCCATCATGCTCCTCATCTTGAATGTCTCCAGCACTCTTATCTCCAAACTTAGTCACTCTCCGCTTAGCACAGTGAATGGCGGCACCAAATTGAATTTTAATGGAAAGTGCACTTCTGCTCAAAATAAAAGCAGAGGTCTTTGTTGCGTGTGTGTGTGTGTGTGCATGTGTTTGTGGAAGTGCGTGTGTGTGTGTGTGTGTGTGTGTGTTTGTGGAAGTGTGCGGATGTGTGTGTGAGCGTGTGTATTTAAGTGTGTATTTTCAGAGGTTTTTACAGTATATATACCGCACACGTCTGATGTATGTGAAACACCGTTGAAAAACAGGGAGCCTTAATTGCCTCCCAGTGTGAACCCTGGAGGCTGTGAAAACTCCCAGCCATCACCGGCACAGTTCCCCACCCCATTCTCCACGGTCCACAAAGCTAAATACCACTGCGGCCCTCCGTAAGTGCTTTGTCCAATGGAGTGGAGAATCTGGGTTAAAAGGGGCAGAGGGGGGGGCCTCAGAGCCGCGGAGTCGTCCGCTAACGCGCCGCGATCCCTGTAATGGCGGCCGTCCCGATTGCCGCGGCCGCGAAAACCCCATTTTTAAATCACCAAGCCAAGGACTGTCCTGCGGGGGGGGGCCTTCGACATTAAGACCGCTCGATATAATTTTCTAATCAGTTTGAATTGCATATGTGAATCCCAGGTATTTTTGGAGGTGATATAAATGTGACTGCAGTGAGAGAACTATTCCTACATCACTTGAATACTAGTCACACTGTCTATACACGGTAACCTACATACAGTAATTACACATTTGCCACAGTATGATTATGTTTAGCAGGCTGAGTATATTAAGCTGAATGGAGGTAGACTCTGTGCTACACGTGGTGCATCAGAACCTCAGAGCTAGTGTAAAAAAAGCATCCTTTGCATTTCATTACAGGCATTTAGCAGACGCTCTTATCCAGAGCGACTTACACTACTTTGACATTACATCCATTTATATGGCTGGATTTATACTGAAGCAACACAGGACCTTGCTCAAGGGTACAACGGCAGTGTCCTTCCCAGGAATCGAACCAGTTCCTTACCCATTATACTACACTGCTGCCCGAAGCAGACGTGTCTATTGCGCATCCCTAGTAACTGACGACTCTGCCTCAGGTTGGCGTCCGTCTCTCGATTCCGCCCGGCCGGACGTTTAAAGCTCATCGGCGGGTTTTATTTCAGCGCGTTGCCGGCTCAGTGAAAGTGCTGGGCCAGCTCTTCCCGCTCGAGGAGCTCCATTAAACTTTGTTAATCCCCACACCCCCAGGCTCACTCGCCCTGACAGCGCGTACCCCCCCCTCCTCTCCCCCCCCCGCGGCGGAGGATGAGCTAACGCGGCTTTTTCCCTGGACCCGGGCTCTGGGCGTGAGCAGCAGCATGCTATGCGGCTACGCGCTCCGCTAATTAATTAGCTCAGAACGAGCCATTCGCTGAATGTTGATCTTCGTTCCACAACACTTTCGATACGTGTTTCGCCCCGAGAGTCAGTTAGGGTGTCGTTAGGGAGGTATGAACAGAAAGAAACGATTAAAAGTGGTTTAATAAGCCCATTTTTGTTAATGTCTGGTGCAAAAAACTTTACCTGTCTCAGTCAAACTAAATGAGTTTTCCAATTAATTGCTTTACGCCTTATCACAGTTAATTGAGGAACCACCTAATTTAAATCAGTTATATTGAATAGGAACCAGTATAACTAATTAGTCTGAGGTACAAAACTGAATTACTTTTGAGCTTCTGGGAGGACGTTTACGCACACACACACTCCAACCAGAGACACACAACGAACCAACAGCACATATTGTAGATGTCACACAGGATTAGCATTAAATTAGCATCTCAATCAAACGTAACTAATGTAGAACCGTGCTGGAATGAAAAGCAGTTTGCCCGCGGGGCTTTGGACTGAACAAGCACAGATAAGTCACTGTCACCTGGATGAACGTTCTCCGCTTTTCAGTGATTAAGGCGTGAGCTGAAAAGGACCATCTTACAAGGCTGTAAAAAGCGGTGCATTCTGGGACGCGCCCCGCGGGGGCAGGGAGGTCCGGGGGGGGGGGGGGGGGGGTACTCACACGTTGAAGAGGTTGAGGCCGATGCGGTACAGGCGCTTGCGCATGACGTCGGTGGAGAGGGTGGGGGACTTGCAGCTGGCCGGGTTCTCGCAGTGGTAGCGCGGCAGGCTGAGGATCATGGCCTGCAGCGCCTCCTTGGAGGAGGCCTCCGAGGCCGACTTGGCCGAGGTGGAGGTGCTGCTGCTGCTCATCTGCTCCGAGCTGTTGTCGGCCGTCTCCGACTCGCTGCGCTTGGCCTCCAGGACCTCGGGCCCGGCGTCGGCCTCGCCCGCCCCCCCCGCCCCCGCCCCAGACCCCGCCCCGGCCCGCGGCTGGGCCTCTGGTCCCGGGCCCTCCTCCACCTTCTCCAGGGCCAGCTCCCGCAGCAGCTCCTCCCCCAGCTCCTCCGGCGGCGGGGCCGGGAACTCGTAGTCCATCTCCCCGGGGTCCAGAGGCCCCTCGTCCTGCGGAGGCGCCTCCCACTCCCCCGCCGGGGGCTCCTCGCGGCCCCCGTCAGCGCTGCCACCGCCGCCAACACCGCCGCCCTCCTGGACGCAGTTGCCCAGGGAGACGGAGGTGGACTCCACGACGGAGGAGGACACGTGGAAGTTCTGGTTGTCGATCTGCACCGTCACGTCGCGGAAGGCCATCATCAGCTTGCTGGCGCTGCTGCGCGAGAGGCCGTCGGGGTTGTCCTCCGGCCCGGCGTCCTGCGGCGCGCCGGGGTCCGCCCCCGGCTCCGCGGCCCCGCCCCCCGCCCCGCCCGGGGGAGGGCCCCCGCTGCTGAAGGTCTCGGTGAACTGGTAGGTGCCGCCGCCGCCGCCGCCGCCGCCGCCGTCCTGCAGGGAGCACATGGTCTTCAGGCTCCAGTTGCTGAGCGCGTCGTCGATGGACTTGGCCAGCGACTGCACCTGCTCGGTGAAGGAGTCCTCCAGGTCGGTGAGGGTGCCGCCGATGGCGGCGGGCAGGGACGGGGAGCGCACCAGCGGGATGCCCATGAAGCCGTAGCCCTCCAGCAGGGCCTTCTCGGCGGAGAAGCCCTCGGCGTTCTGCACCCGCACCTTGCGCAGCGAGATGCGCCGCGGCAGCCGGCTCTCCAGCAGCGAGTTGCGGATCTTCTCGAAGTTCCGGCTGAGCTGGTACTGCCGGAAGGCCGTCTGGATCTTGCAGGCGGCGCGGCGGGAGATCAGGTGACCCCCGTACTTGTGCTCTAGCATTTCCACCTGAGGGAGGAAGACAAACGGGAGGAGGAGGAGGAGACAAAAAAAAAAAAAAAAAAAACAGTTAAGGTTTTGTCACGCCAGCAGGACAGGGGGGGATATGGAGAGCAGCTTCCAACACATAAATACAGCCTGATGCATTAGGGGCACGGTTTCGCTGCAGTGCTGTACGAACGGCCGCAAACAGCAGAACGGGGAAGAGCTTTCTCATGATCCGAGTCACTTTCTTTTTCTTTTTTTTTAACGATTCACCGCGCGCGCGGGAGGAAAAAATAATACCCTCGGTCTCCTCGTTTCCACCGCGATGCCCCCCCCGCCCCCCCCCCCCCCCCCCCCCCCCCCCCCGCGCTTCCGTAGTCAGCGATTCCTCCGAAATGCTCCTCCACATCAATATCTTGCTTTCGGGTAAGGGGGGGGGGGGGGGGGGGGGGGAACGAACGGAATAAAGTGAGCCGGAGACGAGGAGCCGCTTCGATTGCGGAGAGCGACGGAACCGGGGGGGGGGGGGGGGGCCGCGATAACCACAGACGACGGGGAAATTGCTGAAGGGACCCAGAAGCCGCAGCACAATCTGTTGACACAGGTGAAGGGAAGCAAAGGGCTCTCGGGCCGCTAGCCGCGAGCAAACAGACGTCTGAGGGGGGGCGGGCACTGCTGCCGGAATCAATAAAACCCCCTTTTCGGTTTGCCCTGGGAGCAAACTAATAGAAAACGCCAGGGCCCGGTTCATTATTGATGCTTTCCCATTTCAATCTTCTCCTCTTCTCTTCTCTTTTTCTTTTATTTTCTTTTTCTTTACCTCAGCGGCTCCGCGTGTGAGTGCGGAAGATAAATATCGGGAGTTTGGGGAAAAGACAAAAAAAAAAAAAAAGGAGAGAGCGGGAGACATCGGGAGAACAAACACGCAAAGGTGGAAAGGGTGGGGGTGGGGGGGGGGGAGGAAGAAGCGCAGGGTTTGGGGAATGAAGCCTGTCCTCTCTCTGGGAGTGGACCCTGTGCCCGTGGACCAAGTTCTGAGAAACGGAGGTTAAACAGGGTTCGGTCCCGGCCTCTCTGAGACTTCACCCTTTCGCCCGGCGTTCAGATTGGCTCTCTCGGCCTTTGCCCGATGTTCCCATGGCCCCATTCAGCGGCTCCACTCCCAAACAGCAACTGAATCAAATGCACACAATTTCCCTTTCTGACCTGCCCCATGAGTACCATTTGAACTGTGGAAATGTTACACAAAACAATTTTCCCGCAGCTGACCAGAGCAGCTGCATGCACAGTAGTGCTCTTTATCACGTATTTCTACCGATGGGAGAGTTCCCACCCTCAGAAACACTCTGTATCATTGGCAGTGTCAATATAACATGCTGACTCCGTGCACTCCAATATTAGGGCAAAAAATATAACACAGCACCAGAAATCGATCTTTAATCAAACACTCAGCAAACAATTTTCTAAAGTATTTACAGGTTTTCGATTTTAAAGGAAGTCAATGTTAGACTGAACCGTGAAAACAACATAAAAAATGTAATATTCCGAACTTATAATGAGAAATTTCAAGGTGGACTACTTATGAACATAAGTATCTCAGTTAGCCAAAAGCCAGTTTTATCATGGCACAAATCTGCATGTAAAATGGGGCAGGGCATTTACCTGCTTCAGATTTTCTGGCAGAAGTGCAAACAGTTTAAATTAATCGCTCCTCGTCTGTGCCAAAATAATCCCTTGAGGGACACACCACCTGCTGCCGAGACAACAGATTTCTACTTGGTCCTGATAGATGCTGCGGTTAGCCAAAATAAGGGTGGGGGGGGCGGGGGGGGGGGTGGACTGGAGGGGGCAGGGGTGCAATAAATAATTGCACGCTGCCAGTGATTTCTGGGTGGAAATATACTGGCACCTTGACATCAGATTCATTTTTCATAATAAACCAACCGAAAGTCCAGCTGTGCAGTAGATAATGCAGTTATTCAAATTCACTTGAACGAGGACATAGTCCTCCACTCCAAGCTGGCAGTGAGCGCTCTAAGCACTTAAATCTGGAGTCCAGTCTGACATCTCAGAATAATAAATGCCTTCGCACAAGAATTTTATTTGTTGGCTTTTATCTTGTTGGTTTGAGTTTGTTGAATTGGAATTGGCACAAGCTACTTCATTCTGAAAGTTTTTTTAATTTTTTTATGGCAAGTGACATCGTTTGCTGGACAGTGAGCTGCCAAGGGCGACCCAGGTTCAAATCATGTACGGTACGGCACAGTGCTGTGTACGAATCAGGTATTTAACCACCGGAATTAATTTAGCTGGTATTCAGCTGTGTGAATGAATACCAAGCAAGTGCCAGGTTGGCTACAGCGACCATTGGCTTTTGGAGTCATTTCATTTCATTTAGGAAGACGTAACATAACATAACATGACATAACATAACATGACATGACATGACATGACATGACATAGCATAATATGACATGACATGACATCACATGACATGACATGACATGACATGACATTTCAGTGGTGCTGGAGATGTTGCGAAACAGCTCTGAAGGTATTTTAGCTTGGAGATGTCGTGACCAGCTTCGAAGCTATTTTAGCTAGATCATATTTTTTCCTTTATGCCCCACCCGAAGAATTGAACGACGGTGTTACGGCGCTAATAACTGTCTTTGCAGAAACGCAGCTTCTCTCAGCATATGTCTCACACTAAATTTTTTGGACAGTGAGCAATGTAAAACGGTTTTCTGTTTGCCTGGTCATGCACAGATTGTTTGTTAATCTATTTTTTTTCCCCCACTCGTTGGCAAGAGGGTAAGTACTGTAGCTCAAAGCCCAAATGGGCTTCATGCCCTCCCTATGCCTCGGTTTAGAGCAAGGCCCGTTAAATTATCCCATTCAGGGGGTGTGGCAGACATAGCAATTCTCCACAGTCGGTGCCAGAGGGATATGCCTACATCTCCGTTCAAAAATATCATCTCGATTCAAATCTCATTTTTTTGCTGGAATACAATTACAGTTTCCGTTTCTTTCCCTGGCCAGCTCCCTTTCGGTTGATGATGCGCTTTCCAGGCTACTGGGGACAATAAAGATGTGAACTCGTGCAGTGTGCACTTGTGAACTTGTGAACTTGTTTGGAACGCTGTGAATTCAGTCCACACCGTCCTCCGTTGCTTTTATGGTTTTAAGATGTTTTAGTATTTCGGACCCGAGTAGCCTTGTTCTGGGAAAATTTTTTTGGCATTGGCATTTTGGCATTTTTAGATATCCAGTACACAATCTTAACCGTCTCCACAAACCTAAGTGTGTGAGACCACAAAGATAAGGCGTGGAAGAATTATTTTTCATCTGTGAAAAAATGATGAATGGATGAATGGTTGATTGAGGAATGTGATCTACCAAAGCTGTGGTATGTGATACGCAAGTTGTGCTAACAGCATTTTACTGCAAAGAATGGAAACACAAGTAACCTAGTTTAATAAATTAAAGAAAATAATTTTTTTAAATTGTTTTTTGATAGTAACATTTGCATATTGCACATTCGGTTTTTTTTCATGTGTACTATCCAATTTTTTTGGCTGATCCTTATTTTTCTGCAGTTGCAATATATTTCAGTTTACTTCTTGTGTAATATGTATTGGAAAAACAAACACCGTCGTATCTTAAATAAATATGAAAATTTCAGGATATGATATTTTGGCCATATTTCCCAGCTCTTCCATGTTGTGAAACAGGCTTTAATAACTGCCAAAAAGAACCAGACGAAGCAGTAAACAAACCCAGATCCAAAATATCCCCTCAAATCAAAACAGATGCGTAATTCAGAGAAACTCAAATTAGCCAGCTGCCCAATCTGGCTTTCAAAAAAATAATTTAATGTACATGATAAAGTAAGTAATTAGGCAACTGTCTACATTTATATTAACCCTAATATTTATATTAACCCAAATTTAGAGATCTCATTTTTGGTTTGCGGAGGAGGAGGGGACTAGCACATTGATTTGTCCGTCCCTGTATCCACACACGGCATGTGCTATTCAGATAGCAGGCTTGTAAACAAAGCAAATTGAAAATTAAATTTGTTTCAAAGGACATTGCTGATGCTGATCATCTGTCCCAGTCATCATTTTTCACAGGAGACATTTTTACGGTTAACTAGCTGTTCTAATCCCTACGTTGATTTATGGCAAAGTACATTAATTGGATAAACTGATGCAGTTTTTTTTAGCATTATAAATGCATAAATCAACACATTAACGTTGACAGCCCAATCAGAAACGCATAACACTGTTACAGAAATCAACAGAGAAATAACTACAGCGTGAGTATAGTCCTCGCTTTTACGATTTGGTTTTATTTATTTAAGATGTTCTCTTTGATAAAAATAGAAAGCCATTTGTGCTTTGAGAATGAAACAGATATGATTAACAGGGCTAGCCGAATGTGCAATCAACTGCTACATCAAACACTGCTAAAATAACTCATCAAGAATCATTATTTTTTTTAGAACTTATTCTCTAAAAGGTTAAATAAATTAATCATGATATATTCCTTATTTATGGAAAGGAATTATTTTAATCGCAAAATACATTTTCAAGGATGTTATCATTTTTTGTTCAGAAAATGCTGCCGACGCTATATATGGGGCCTTATCGCGCCATCATCACCAAAAGAAAACATGTTTTTCCATTTGAACCCGGATTTAGAAAAGGGCAGAGGTTGCTCACAGAAATGCTGCAGTTGAAGGATCTTGCAGTTTGGAGATTAAGATAGTCCTTATTCTTTCATTCCGGATTTGACCTTGAATGACATTTGAAATATTTCAGTGTGATGCTGTCAAAATGTCACTTTGATCCGCTCACATATAATCAATTCACTTATCCAAATACTTGTCATGGGTCTCCACTACATTACATTACTGTACATTGTAGGCATTTACCAGACGCTCTTATCAACAGTGACTTATGCAACATTACACATAGCATTCACATTGCATCCAGTTATGCAGCTGGATATATACTGAAGCAATGCAGTTTAAGTACCTCGCTCAAGGGTACAACGACAGCATACTAACCCAGGAATTGAACCTGTGACCTTCAGGTTACAACACCAGCTCCTTACCCGTTATACTACACTTCCGCCTGAACAAAGGCCGAAGGTGGTGATTAGACAAAAAAACTGCCGAGTTGATTTTTAAAGACGCTGAAAGTCGGCAATCTGCATGCAAATTATACATTTCATTTCAGCACTCGTGAGAACAGAGTTAGGTGTACTTTTAATGTTAAAGCAATCTCCAGTGGCACTGAAAGCATCGTTTGGCAGGGGTTAATAATGGTGGAACTGCAAGTAATAAAACGCACCGTTCAAAGCTTTGTTTCCGAGGAAGCCTCCAGACGTGGACTGAGTTCACAGTATCCTTTCATTTTACTGCGATATCAAAGCATTTTAGTTGAAATGACTCGAATGATATCAGGGGTAACACGAAATGAAATTCTGAAAAAAAAAGTCCCTTCATCAAAAGAGCCATTTTCGGTTCCAAATCATACCAAAGGTGTCTATCGGCATAAGGTCGAAAAGACTGTTGCCTGTGGGTGGTGGATATCCGTTATGAATATCCAATTTGCGTGCTCTGTGAACTTTCAGTGGATATTTTTTTTTAATTAAATAAAATAAAAAATACTCTGTGCATGTGCCCCTCTGTGTGTGTGACAGATACCTCTGTGTTAATGTGAGCCGGGAGAGAAGAAGAGATGGCAAGCAAGAGAAAAAAAGAGATAAAGAGAAAAACAGAGAGGATAGGATATGCTACACTTATAATTCACCCATTAACCACCTGTCTCTTCTGCTTCAGGTAGCTTCCCTCGGCATTCAACGAGAAGCTATTCAGGGCTACTCTTGGTAAATGGACTGCATTTATATAGCGCTTTTATCCAAAGCGCTTTACAATTGATGCCTCTCATTCGCCAGAGCAGTTAGGGATTAGGTGTCTTGCTCAAGGACACTTCGACATGCCCAGGGCGGGGTTTGAACCGGCAACCCTCCGACTGCCAGACAATCGGTCTTACCTCCTGAGCTATGTCACCCCAATCACCAAAGCTATGTCACTCTTAATCACCAAAGGCCCCTACACACAGAAAATAAAGTTAGGATTCTATGCCGCTTGTTGTACACTCCAAAAAGCAGCTCGTTAAATGCGCGGAAGACATGCTAACTGATAAAAAAAAATTGTAGGTCGTTGTGAGTGAGATGTGACAGAGAAATTCAAATCTGGATCACAGTTTGAACGGAGACATGTATCCTCTTATGAGGTGTGAGCTTTTGATTGGCCGAAAGGGAATGGAATCTGACAGGACTTCTGTATAAATGACTTTCTAAAAGTTGCTGTTCTAAAGAAAAAAGGACAGCCTGAAATGTCTCCTCTGGGAATTGTGAATGCACTAGCAATGAAAACACGTTTGCACAAGTATTCCAGTCTATGGTGATCCACGTGCTGTCGCGTGAAAAGGAACTTTTTACAATCAACTCCGTTTTCAGCAAAACTTCAACTGCTGTAGTCTCCAGAATACTTTTTTGTTTTCATGTAAATGTGCTACACTTTTAATAAAATGTCACTGAAAAGCTGTACTTTCACATCATACAGTATGTTCACTAAGTGACTATGTCACATTTAGTTACCATAAAGGTCACTATATCTTAAAATTTAACAATACAACAGTACATTCTACCTCAAATTCATTATTATTGTCCACCTAACACCATATTTTAAATGTCCAATATAATTAGCAGTTAATAACATATGTAAAGGTCACTCAGTATTCTAAATGTGTACCATCATGTAATACATGAGAAATATCATTTAATACCTTGAAGGTTGTGCATTGCATCATATTTTTGGTGTTGAAATTGAATATCGATCCCCCCACCACCCCCAACACCCCCCCTCCAATCTCAGTGGTAATACAATCTCATGTCATTGTAGTATTTATTTATATCCAAACTAAAGAGATTGATGGCATGACTCCATAAACACCTCCGAACATGTCATGGTTCTGCTAACTTTACGGAGAGAGCTTTTAATACGACCGTGTTCTCTCAGAAAAGCCCAGGTGTTAGCATGGGAGTTTACAGATATTATTTAAATTATTGAAGAAATTAAGCATGCTGAGTAAATGGAGGACATAGCGATAATGCCTTTCCTAACTGTACGTCCTATTTCTCTGTATTTAAATTTCAAACAAAACACATGGATGGGCACATAGGCCTGTAGGCATGCATTATTAATGTAGCAAAAGGTTGAAACTTTGCCTCTGTAATCCCATTTGCATTTCCATGCGTGTGAATGTATAAAAAGAGTAACAAATTCTCCATCAAACTAAAAAAAAAAAAAAGTCACGTTAACATTATTAATGACTGTCTAAAACTTTCCCGAAGAAGCCAGAGAGTATTCCTAAACACACTTTCCATTGATTTGTATCCGAGCAAAAGAATGCATATTTATGAGCCTTATCTACAGACAAGCTAATCAGCGCTCCCTTAATGAGCTGAAAAAAGTGAATTGATTAGATATGCGCCCAGGCCCAATGCAGAAATTTTTGCGCAGAACGAGCGGGACGGACGGAATGAGATCTTCGGGGATTCCGAAACGGAACCTCACAGCCTCAGAACTCCACGTCAGTACGACGTCACCCCGGAACATTCCGTTCACAGGAAGTGACATCGTGCAGCGTGGAGCGCTGAAATGTCAGCGTGCTCTATCCCTGGTCAGGAGCTCAAACTGACCGTTCATCCCATGCAGACAATCCTTGTGACTTTGTCTCTGCTGCACTGAATGAAGCACACATCTAAAATCAAGTGCATAAATGTCTCCTGATTTTATTCCATCATACGTGCATTTTAAACTCTCATTACCGATTACATCCACGTTCAACATTGGCTTGAATTTGGTTTTAAGTTCAACATATTAAAAAGGGTAAGTTGTAGATGATCAGGATAACAAAGAACGCTGGTAGGAATTTAAATGACCAACCTCAGAAAATAAATCATAAATAAATAATTTTGCTAAGGAGTTGAGCTAAAGCAGTTGAGAATACAGTAACGAGGCCTATAGAAACAGAATGGCTAAGATCTGCACTCCACACTGATCAATGCAAACACTGACTGAACACAGTTATCACATTCGTTAATCCTTAATTTCAGTCTGGAGATGAGGGAGCATAATGGAGGTTATTGCAATGCATTCTGGATCACAGACTTCAAATGATGAAGCCTACACGTCGTGTGGCAAATAATTGGTTTGATAGCATTAAGACGACATTATTATTTTTTAAAAATCTCTTTCTGCATGAATGCCTTTTATTTTTTCAGAATGGATTTTGGAAGTGGTTGTCATGAAGGGGAATGTATGGGGGTCAAAGCACCGCACTTTGAAGATGACTCAAACTCACGATCGCGCGGAAATAAGTCTCTGAACCGCTTGCTTTTTCTGACAGCCGCTGAGACACCACAAAAGGGGAGAAGAATGAGAGAACCGAAAGGGGGCTCCTACAAACGGTCCTGGAATGAATCGCAAAGTAATGAGGTGGGAAAATGAATCGGAATAAAAATACGCTATTGCACAGCCGCTGATCTGCTCTACGGCCATTGATTTGCTCTACCGTACAGCACGTCTGATTCCTCAGATCCGTCTGCTTCCATTGGTTTCTCCAGGCAAAGATTTTTTGATGATGTTCCTACAAAAAAAGAAACACGCTCTTCTACAGTAGCTCTCAGAAGTGAAGCTGAATAAGATGTTGTATTTCCGTTCCTCCACGGTCTCTAAAGAGAAGGTGACATCCAATTACAAGCACCTAATTTGTAATTTGCCTCTGAGCGCGTTAGTTCCAGTTTCATTGAATTCGCTGCACGGAGAAAAGCGATTGAATTTAGTACGGAATGCTGTACATGTACAATGGAATGAATCTCGCAATGTGACTGAACCAATAATTTGAAGGAAGTACGGTCACATTCCTATGCAGTGCCACCTCAAAGTGTATGTGTACACTAGAAAAAGTATCAAGACTGGCTGGCATTGGTGTATGATGGGTTAATTCTGTACAGCTTGGGTGGGGGGTGGGGGGGTTTCCAGAACCTAATTTTGAGTATTCCTGATTAATAATTAATCCTGATTACTTCTGAAGACAGTATTAATAAATGAATGCATTAACTAAAGCAACCAAAAGTAGATGAACAGCCAACTGGTGTCGTTTCTTATTAGAATTTAAAATTTAATTTGTGCAGATTTTTTTTTCCCCCCCTGTGCATCAGAAAATATATGACATAAAATAAAATTAAACCCGGGCAGAACCACCGGAGCCATACCCAAGCGGTAAGCCCCATCCAAATGAAACTGTGACGGTAATGGTGATACAGAAGTTGAAGTCTTCGTTTGAAAAGGACAAGCAGTCCACATATTTACAGGTTGATCACTGTCATTACAGTATAGCTGCGGAGGTCACACCCTTACCTAATAAGGGACACTTGGGGAGAGAAAAAAAGTATCACCAGGCCAGGGGTTAAATTCAGAATATTTAGGTGATGTATTAGTAAATTTTGTCGTTTAACAGTGACCTTGAAAATCTGGGCGAACATTTCCAGCATCTTCCCTGAATGTGGCATAAATTTGTTTCTTTTAGACTTTCCGCTCTTGCGGTGTCTTACTACCACCAATAGTTAATAGTTGAATGTAAAAAGATCACTCCAGAGAAGCTTGTACAGCTATGTTGAATGAGACATTCATTCAGAAAGTAAATGAAAATAATTTTCCATTATCATAAATAGAGGGAGGTTCCCCTGAGCCCAATCCCAATTCCCTGTAAAACCGACAGTGTATTCCTGCTACAGCTAATAGGCTAAATGAGTCCCTCTCTCGCCACTTCCTGTTATGAACATTCTGGCGTTAAATAACCCAGGTGGGTGCTTGTACTGCATATTGGTGGTGCTTCACTTGAGTCACACCCCTCTCTATAAAGAGAGGACATGTAATATGATATGGCCATGGGTAATTACTGTTCTCTCAGGAGAAGTACAGAGGATGTGTCACGTAATGGCAATGGTGAGAAAGGTCTTTTACCAACCAAACAAAAAACAGCGCTGAGTTAAAATACACGGAAGCGTACTCTCTTCGGCTAGACATTTCATTCGGCAGTATCTAAACCAATTACTCTTCCTGTTTAAGGTAATTACCGAGGTAATGGAGTCCCACCACATCAAAGGAAGACAATCATATTGAGTTAAAAGATATTAGCTCTATTCATCAGCAGACTGAAATTAGATGTCCATTTCAATTATGTCTGCTTCAAAGCCGCATATTTCTTTGCTTGAATGGGAAGTTTCCTGGAAATCAACGCGTCCTTCGACACGAGAGAACTACCCGTGATGCAGTCAGAGGACGAAAGCCTTGAACAGATTTCACCGACATACGCACAGGTTTCTAATCCTAGCTCTGGCAAGTCTGTTCAGACAGCTTTTCTCCCACTTGATGCAGCTGATTGTTGCCTCGTTTGAACAAAGTCAATCCCTTCTGCAGTTTACAGGCCCCCCAGGACCAGGGTTGGACACTCCCAGCCTGGATGCTGCCAGTTTGAATCTTGGCTGTGCCATGCTGGGCAACAGGAGGGGGATTCCTGAGGGGGCAGTAAGGATATGGCCCAGTAATCTTGGCCCAGATTTCACTGGTCTTTGATAAGGTTGGGACCATATGTGGTAATACATCATATGGTAATATAGCACTATAGACACCCACTGTCAACTATAGTAATGGTGTCCAAACCATTAGCGCACCATTTTTAGAGTGGACGTATTAATAAACGTTACTTTAAACAGCATCTCTTTGTAAAGCACAGCCACTGTCGGCTAACATGATATTGTGGTACACACAGTGAAAGCGATGTTGTGGAATCTCTAATTACTATTACTATGTTAAAAGAGATCCTATTGGCTAATAGATTAGACATGAGTAAAGAGCCAAAATGGAGGTCTGATATTTGGCACCTGTGTGGCAACATGTTAGCTTTATACCACACTATAAAGCGAAAACCCAATGATTTAAATGAGGTAATGTTCAAAATTTTGGCAATGGAAAAGGCTTTGAATCGTTGCAAGCTTATTATCCTGCTCTGTCTAAATAGCCAGTGTTTGAGTATCACTGTTTGTTCCCCTGAAACCACTTAGATAGATTTTGGTCAGGAAATAGACCAAATGGACCAATGAGCTAACACAAAATTGGACCTGTAGCTACATCATATATAACTGTGGAATAGAATATGTAGCCTAAAGATGGGGGGTGCTTATGCCAGGCGATACAGAAAGAGCCAAGTAGAAATCTTTCTCAGTTTTTCCACAGTGATTAACACAATGTGAAGGACTATAATGCTGGTGAGTCTAATGGCAAGAAAAAAATCCATCGTCTAAAATCAACTGCAAAAACAAAAACCTCCTGTTTAAATCTCAACAACAACACTCGATTGCGAACAGTTGGTATAACTACAAACCACGTGAACACGCCAGCATTTTTACTGCAATTTGTTACAATTAAAAGGACGAGCCTTAGTACCGTATCGTTTGCCGATATATTTTTCGGCGATGGTCTGACTGAGTAAAAACACGGCCGCCGCCCATTCTAAGCTGACTTCTGCGGAAGGACAACGGAAGGGCGGCGGGGTTGGGCGATGACATCGCATCGGCGTAAGTCATCTGACCGCTGCGGCTGCAGAGTCGTTATCCGGACGGTGACATCATGCTAATAAGGAGGCTCTGACCCATTGTGATCTCATTCGGTGCCCGTCAGTGGAGCGGGGCGAACTGCGCGGCGAAGCCGGGCGAGGCCCATAAACAAGCACTTAAACCCCGGAACGCGCTCTCCTCGCGCACTCCGCAGACGCACTCTCCTCCTCGCGTGTTCCCCTCGCAGACGTCGACTCAGCGAATCCGACGGCCACGCCCCAACGCCCTGCTCAAGGACGCGTTCTATCTGCTCTCGAGCAAGGGCAAGCGTTTTTTTAAGGGGTGCAGAGGATTCTGGGATGTCTCAGGTCCCCCAGAACACCTTAGCACTGGTGCTCTGGCTTCCTGTGGACGCTTCTCCGAGTCGTTTGCGAACGTCACGACGCAGAAATGGAGGACTAAAGGGACTGCTCCGGTGGAGAAGCACACATCTACTCAGAGACAGACGCCGCGGTGTCATAAAAAAAAAAACACACACAAGTGCCCTAATGCAATGGAGACATAGGCAGCGGCGGTTGCCATGACAATGCACCTTTTTAGTTTTGGACGCAGGTGACAGATTAGTGAGATTACTTCCCTACCGGCACACACGTCTGTTCTAGAAAGCATCAGGCGAGAAAGAAAAAAAAAATTATTAAAAAAAAAAAAAAATCTCAGCTCCATCGGCAAATCAAAGTGGACCAGCGTGATTCTCTGGGGCAACGGACCACTATCCAAACATAGCGCTCGGCTCCATTGAACAGCGATGCCACCTGCGGAGACTGAGATAGAGAGGCAGTACGGGATGGAGGGACACCAGGCCACCTGAGGGCCTTTTTCCCCTTTGGAAGAGCCTGACCTGGCATCAGGTGTCTGAGGGAAGGTATTCAAATCCTGGCTGAATAGCGGCAGAGCGGTTTTTTTTGGGAACTAGCAAAAGAAGGACCAAAAAAAAAAAAAAGCCAAAGCCTGCCTCCCTCTGTCGAGTGCCACTGTGTGATAAATCCCGAAACTAGCACTGGCGCTACTCCTCCGGTACCCGTGTGGTTTTAGGGTCGCTCCTCCCATACTTCTGTGGGTTTAGGGTGGGGTGCAGCCCCCTGACCGTGCTGCCCCCTGCCCCCTGCAGCCGCGCCCCTACCTGCTTGTTTTTGAGGTCGAGCGAGAGCTCGTAGTCGGAGGCGGAGGCGTGGGCGCAGGCCCCCCCGGGCCCCTTGCTCCGCTGCACCCTCACGGGAGAGGTGGTGTGGTGCAGGCTGGCTTTCTGCCCCGTGCCCCCCCGGACGCCCGCCGCGCCTCCTCCCTCCTCCTCCTCCTCCTCCTGCGCGCCATCCTGCGCGCTCGCCTCGCCCTCGGGCTGCCCTGCCCCGCCCGGCGGGTGGGCGTCGCTGTGGAAAGGAGAAAACTCAGAGTGAGGCTGCGCTCCCCGGCCCCCCCCCCCCCCCCCCTCCGCCCCTCCCTACTGGGCCGGCTGCCTCTGCTGGGACGGGGCTAGGGGGACTGAGGGGGGTGGGGGGATTGGGGGAGTAGGGGCTAGGGGGACTGAAAAGTGGTGGGGGGGATTGGGGGAGGAAGGGGAAGGGGGACTGAGGGGTGGTGGGGGGTTTGGGGGAGGAGGGACTGAGGGGGGGTGGGGGATTGGGAGAGGAAGGGGAAGGGGGACTGAGGGGGGGGGATTGGGAGAAGAAGGGGAAGGGGGACTGGGGGGGGGATTTGGAGAGGAAGGGGAAGGGGGACTGAGGGGGGGTGGGGGATTTGGAGAGGAAGGGGAAGGGGGACTGAGGGGGGGGGATTGGGAGAAGAAGGGGAAGGGGGACTGGGGGGGGGATTTGGAGAGGAAGGGGAAGGGGGACTGAGGGGGGGTGGGGGATTGGGAGAGGAAGGGGAAGGGGGACTGAGGGGGGGGGATTGGGAGAAGAAGGGGAAGGGGGACTGGGGGGGGGATTTGGAGAGGAAGGGGAAGGGGGACTGAGGGGGGGTGGGGGATTGGGAGAGGAAGGGGAAGGGGGACTGAGGAGGGGGGGGAGTGGTGCCTCAGCTTTGTTTTTCAGACACTAGCTGCAAACACGACAGGGCATTTCAAAAAGGTCACGAGTTCACACAGCAACAGCAGACAGAGGGAGGGACAGGCAGCCCTGGACACTGGACTGTGACACACAGAGACGGGACACAGTCATGCATATGGAGGGGCCCTCGAAACGCTCGCTCGCTCGCCGCCGGACCGAAACGTGACCCGGGGGGAACGGACGCCGCGTCCGGCCGCCGCCCCGCGCCCCTCTCTACGCTCGCGCGTCGGTGACAGGACGGCCATCTTAGATCGTCACGCCGACGCTGACGGCGGGCTTTTCCGGAGCTTTCCGCGCGCGTCGCTCGGAGCTCTGAGCTCCCTGACAGGCCGAATAACACCCGGCTGCCGGGAACAGATTGCAGAAATACTTCCCATAATGCACTGAGGGCCAAAGGGGCACCTACGCCGCGGTAATGCTAACGGCATCGCCTCGCAAACTCCCCAGTCCGCTGAAATTACGACAGGCGGCAATAAAACAGAGCTTTTCAACACTCGTGACTGCTGAGAAAGATTTTCATATTTTTCTTTTTCTTTCTTCATCGGAAATACACGTGAGAATACAAACCGGGCCACTAGTGTGTGAAATCGTTATTAATATCAAGGACGTATGATGCACATTATGAATGTATAATGTTTATTCATAGCAATTCCAAGGTTAGCACCCCATAGATGTAAATAATAATGCATATGGCCAATATACGCAATTCACACTGGCAAATCATTAAACCTAGGGAGAGCTGGGCGGTGTGCTCGTCGAGAAGTCATTTAGAAACAGGCTTCTTCTCTTCTTTCTTGTCTTCCTGAATAATTTCCTGCTTCTCCTTTTCCGGATCGGGTGACTGCACGCTATCATTATCTGCTCTCGTAGTGTGCTCCAATTCAGCCTGAAAACCCCCTCTCTTCACAGCTTGCGTCTAGTTAAGAAGAGAGAGAGAAAAAAAACTATTCCTGGCTTTTTACATCATTTACCTTCCCGAAAAGCACCTTGGAATATGATCTTAACGTCGCCCTTGACAGTAATGGCCGCAACACTGCGAAATAACATCCATAACGCAAAGGGATCCTTTTAATTATTAAAGATATGTTTGACAGCATGTTCCTATAAACCAGAGATTAAATTTACTCCCATCGCAGGCTCCCAAATCTGCACGCCTGCTACCGGCATCGAGGTGTTCACACCTGCAGCAACCAGAAACTCATAGAAAGGGAGATTAGAAAATGTGTTTTTCGTAGCAGTTCTCAGCTCGGTTACATCCATGTCGAGCCGGGAGACCTTTCAGAACACGATAAGCAGATTACGGTGTTGACAGAAAACCTGTTCATGCTTCAACGCTTGATCTGTCTCCTTCGCGTCCGCTGTAAAAATGGTTTCGGGGCGCAGGGCGCGGGTGCTGATCTCCAAAATCTCCACCGTGCTCCTCAGCACCTCCTCAGATCCTCGCCCGGAGCTCGGGAGACGTCCCGGGTTAAAAGCGTCATGGCGGGCAGAGCATGGCCTTATGGGAAACGGCTCCCAAAAAGGACAGCCTCCGTCACCTGACCCACATCGTCTGCAGCTATGCTCCGCCCACTGTGGAGAAGAGGGGAGGGGCATTCTGTAGTCAGGAATGGGAGGACCTGTTATTCCGTCCTCTTGAGTTCCTGCAGTTCCCATTCTAATCGACCGACAGTGATTGTGACAGAGGGAGAGAGGGAGAGAGAGAGAGTGAAAGAGAGGGACATATAGAAAGAGACACAGGGAAAGGGAGATAGAGAGAAAGAGGCAGGGGAGATAGAGAGAGAGAGGGACATTGAGAGAGACACTGAGAAGGAGAGAGAGAGAGGCAGAGAGAGAGTGAAAGAGAGGGACATATAGAAAGAGACACAGGGAGAGGCTGATAGAGAGGGGGGGAGATAGAGAGAGAAGGACATAGAGAGAGACACCAAGAGGGAGACGGAGAGAGATAGAGAGAGAGACAGAGAGAGAGAGACAGATTGCGTTGGGGGGGGGGGGGGGCTATACAGCAGCTGTCCAGCCCTCTCCCCCATGGCAGGACGGAAGCCCTCCGACCCCCTCGCGGGCGGGACAGCTGCCCGCTCAGCGTCCGTCGGAAACACAGAGCGGCCTCGGCCCCTGCACCTTGACCGCCCGGCAGGGAGCGCTCCGCAGTCTCTCCCGAAACGGAGGAACCCGTCCAGTCTGAGGCGGTCACCCGTGCGGCCAGCGTATGCCTCCTCTGTGGCCGAGCGGTGAAACGCGCGCTCGGGGTGCCGTTTCTCTCCCTTCCGTTCGTTCCGCAGAAACGTTAACTCGCGTGGAGGACTGCGCTCCATCAACGGCAGCAGGAACTCAGCACCACATGACCTTGTTATGATATCGTGCCTGTTCACACGCAGGATCATACTCGCATTCAGTCCAACTGCAACAGGTTTTTTTCTCTCGGTAAAACTGAATTTTCCTTTCTTATGCAACGTTTATTGTTTGCTTTTTCAGCGACCAGCAGGACTTGTACAAAATTATATTTATTTTTCAGAGTTAGGTCCAAAACGCATAGTCAGTTAAACAAACTGGTCTCAACAGAGAGGCCAGATAGCTCTGTAGCAACAGACAGGGGAGGGGTGCACAGGCTAATCTGGAAACACTGGCTCCAAAACATATAAATAACTTTTGGTGGGAATTGTAGGGCAAATACCAAATTGTGTCTTCACAGTTTTTCATTGATGCAAAGCTAACGTACAGAGGTTTAGCTGGACTACATTCTGAGACCATTAAAATGAATATGAATGTGATTTAAAAAATTTTTTTAAAAAAAACAAAAATTCTGCACAATCGCACGCTGCAGAATGTGTCAGATATTAACAGGGATGAAAGGATCGTCTGCGATCGTTATCGTTCAGTTTGCTGAAGTGAAAGACTCAGGTTTGCATTCGCTGGTACTGCACAGGAATATAGATTTCCCTTGGGGGAACTGTGGAGTCTGGTGCTCTTGGTTTGCGGGAACAAAAAAAAAAAAAAAAAGACCAGGCTCGGCGAGCACAAAATAAGCACAACAAACCGTACGGAGGTCTGGGAAATGGGAAATCGATCGCGGAGAATGACACAGCTCCACCGGGACGCAAGCCAATCACGGGGCTGCGCTACATCACCAATGCCAAACACCCAGAAAGTCGAATTCATCCCACGAATCAAACAAGCACTTGAGGGGTAAAGCCACTTCAGAAAATTTCAAATGAATTAAATATTTTGTCAAATCAAAAAACATGTTCATCAAAAAACATACTTTAGAAGTTCAATGATTGCTTTTAATCACCGTATTTATCTCGATCAGTGCAATTTGCATGCTGGGATAGGCCCTGACCTGACCAGGAATAAGCGGGTTACATGGATGGATGGATATTGCATTTTAAAATGTAAAAATATTTCCAAAGTATATCTGCTTGGGTAAAAACTAAAAAAAAATTCCGTTCCATGATTTTACAATGGAACCAGGGCTGAAATACACAAATAAAAAAAACTAAATTCAAGTGTGATAACTACCCCAAAACATTCATGTACAAAAATGTGTGTGTGTGCATGCGTGTGCATGCATGAATGAGCCTGTCTCTGTCTGTGTGTGGACATCCCTTGTGTCCCATCTCCCCTCTGCCTCATATCTATAAACAGTCCCTCCGCCCCGATCATGTTTTTATTTTGGTTTATTTTTAACTGTGCTTGCATCGCCCATGAGAGAGAGCGAGAGAGAGAGAGAGAGAGAGAGAGACAGATAAAGCTGTCTGGCTGTTCTGTGCCAGAACACGGGAGACGCGTTTCGAGGGAGGTAGGAGGAGGAGGGCTGATTCCACCCACAACCGCTCAAATGATAACAGAAAATAAAACCCCCCAAAAAAAACAAAACACACTGTGCCAGCTCCCAACAGGAACACTGGGGCTCTGGGTAAAAATAAGTCTGTGTAAGACTTACAGCTCTTGCTGTGTAAAAAAAGAAAAAGAAAAAGAAACCACTATGTTGCAGCCCGCACGCAGTCTGTACACAGACTTTACGACAAACAGTGCGATGAGCCACCTGTTATTTCCTTCTTATGTTCAGGACTCAGATGCGCGAGCTGGCTGTTGTTTTCCACAGGGGGCCGAGAAGCAGATGACAGAATAATGACAGAAAATAAGTGCAGGTGTAGCGTGCTGCAGTGCGTGTGGAGTGTGCTGTGCAATCTGGCAAAAACTGAGTGAGTGAGTCAGTGAGTGAGTGAGTGCATGACTGACTGAGTGAATGAATCAGTAAGTGAGTGAGTGTGAGTGAGTAAATGAGTGAGTGTGAGTACGTGAGTGAGTGAATCAGTCAGTGAGTCAGTGTGTGAGTGTGTGTGAGTGAGTGAGTGAATGAGTGAGTGTGTAAGTGAGTCAGTGAGTCAGTGAGTGTGTGAGTGTGTGCGTGAGTCAGTGAGTGAGTGTGTGAGTGAGTGTGTGTAAGTGAGTGAATGAGTGAGTGTGTAAGTGAGTCAGTGAGTCAGTGAATGAGTGTGTGAGTGTGTCAGTGAGTCAGTGAGTCAGTGAGTCAGTGAGTGTGTGTGAGCAAGTGAGTCAGTGGTATGGTGGTGATTATGGTTTCTGTGGAGCTGTGAGTAGAAGGATCGCGTGGCGTTCTGGCACTCTCTGTCCCTGCCTGTGATTTTAGTCATTACACAGCGACATGGGGAGAATCTGCCACCTTTCTCAGGCGCAAACAGGTTTCCTTCTAGTGGTGTGTGTGTGTGCTTGCGTGTGTGTGTGTGTGTGTCTGTGTGCCTGTATGTGCGTGTGTGCGTGAGTGAGCGTATGCGTATGTGTGTGTGCGTTTGTGTGTGTGTGTGTGTGCCTGTGTGTATGAGTGTGTGTGTGTGTATGTGTGTGTGAGTGTGTGTGTGTGTGTGCCTGTGTGTATGAGTGTGTGTGTGTGTATGTGTGTGTGAGTGCATCTGCCCACCAGTATCTTCAGCACCACTGAATCCCCCCTCCTGTTCAAACACGCACGTCCCTCACACGTAGCGCCTCACCCTCAGCGCCTCCATCTCTTCTCGCTCGATTACGCCTCCTGTCTGTCATCGCCGCGGCGACGGCCTGCCTCCGCGCGATCGATCGAGCGGCGTCAGACGCGGTTCTCGCGTCACGTGACGCGGCGCTCGCCGTTACCGTGGTTCCCAGGCGGCGGCGGGTGAACGGGTCTGAGCCGCCCGTTCGTTACCGCAGGCTAATCACAACATCCCGCTCCTCCGGAATGACGCTCCCTCCTCCGCCCGTGAGTCCTGCTCACTGATCGTTTGAGGTTCCCCCCCCCCCGATTGGCTGGCACCCTGGCGATACGTTTCGCTCTGCCACACGACAGACAGAACGCGGCCGTCAGTACCAATTCGGCGCTGGGTTCGTCCCGGTTATGAGTACTGGGAGGGCAGCTCGATTTTGGTATTTTTGAAATGCCTTAAGGGACAAGCAATTTCCACATACGCAGTGCACAGCTAGCTCTTTGCGCAAGGTCAGCACAAAATGCACAGTGCCCCCCACACAGTGGATTGTTACTGGGATTATTTCGGATGCACTGGGCCATCCAAACATTCTAATGGGCCCCACGTATGCAGCAAAATTTCCCAAAGGGATAAATTATACTCTGTCAGAGTAAAACTGTCTATCAGAATTGATCTAAGACCAAAATATTTTGCTGTGTGGCGACATTTTGTTTTCCCGACATCCCATCGCCTGACAGGCCTCTATCGCAGGTGCTAAGAGCAGCATCTCCAGTCTAACACTGGTTCTCATCAGCCTGCATGTAGAAAGTTTTGGGGGGTTCATAAAGTGGGTGGTCAGAAAACACACATGTTTTTGTTTATTAGTGTTTGTGGTGGCGTTGTCCCTTCCCACTTCACAGAATGCACGTGTTGGGTTTCACACCATCCGGGGTGTCGCCGTTCAGCCCTCTTAAGAACACGTGCTGTGGGGGAGTCTCGCGGCGTAGCCTGCAGAGCACTGTCCACACGCTCGTTACGAGCCGCGACGTCGGCGGTTCGAGTCCCGACCGCGCGACCTTTGTCGCACGTCTCTCCCTCTCTCTTCCCCTGCTCTTCCTGTCTCGCTACACTGTTCTGTCCAATAAAGCTGAAAAAAGCCCAAAAAAAAAAAGAACACGTGTTGCTTTTCATAGCACCAGCTGAAGCTGCTGACATCACTGCAGCCCAAGCCTTTACCACACAAAGTGAGTACCAAGTTTCAGTCGGTGTAAAAAAAAAAAATACATCAAATCTCAAGAGAGATTTTGATGAAAAGCTCAACTCTGGAACCGACTGCAGCAGTAATGATGGAGTGAGCGTAATGAGCTACGCTCTGACCTGTGCTCACATTGTAATCAGCTCACTTGATCAAAAAAAACCCCCCGTGTTTTAAAAGCACAGCCTTGTAGGCCTAATGTTTATTATTTTTTAAAAGCAGTGTTTAATATGAATGGTAATAAGGCCGTGTGTGCGAACGGGCTGAAGTGCCGCTGAACCACCCCACCCGGTTTCCAAAGCCCTCTCGCAAAAAAACTGACTCGAGAAGACTTTCATCAAGCCACTCCAGCAGCCCCGAAGTGCGCCGTAATGAGCACGTATCCTCCCCGAACCCCTAATTGCAAAAGTATCGAGCGCGGGTAACGAGGCGCAATTGTGGCCACTCCGCGGCTGCTGACTCCGCCTCCAAGTGGGACCCGAACCGCGAAACCCGCCGGGTTTTTAAAAACCAGCCAAAATAAACGGCTTTTTTTTTTTTTTTACCGTGACGTGAATGATGACTCGCGTCGGCCATCTTCTGATTTCCGACCCCGGCCGGCTCGCACCGTAAACTTTAACTGCTCCGGCCCCGCCCTCCTAGTCATCAGGCCCGGTATTCAGATCAATCACACGTTTTATAACCCTGTCCTTACGCAGCTCCGGTTGTCGGGGCCACCGTGGAAACCGTGGAAACCGCGGTCAGGGGGTGCTAGTGCGGTACAGTGTGATGTAAAATTGTGGTGCAGTGTGGTATTATTTTGAAGTATGGTTCAACAGACCGAGTGGACATTTTCCAGGAGTATGATTCAGTACATCCCATATTTTTTTTTCTGTCTTTTTTTACAAATTCATTTTGTACCAACATAAAACTTTCTATCGCTGAACCTTGTAATCCTTCCCGAGTCTGCCTTCCCTTCTCTCTCATCGTAACTCTGTCTGATTAAACATTGCCTGGTTATTATCTATCATAAAAGTAATGAAGTGCCATTTCCCAGAATGCCTTTCTAGGCCAGCTATGAAGTTGCCGTTTCACCACAATTTCTGTTTAAGTAGGGGAAAAGCCTCCTCCAGGATGCCAGCATTGCAAAATATCTGATAGGGAATATTTATGACTGATACAGTTGTTATAGTACAGGGCTACCCAACCCTGTTCCTGGAAATATACCGCCCTGTATGGTTGCACCCAAGATTTGGCACACATGATTCTTCTAATCAGCAGCCGAATGAGATCACTCGCTGTTGAAGGAGGCGCACTTTGTTCGTGTTGAAGTGAAAATCTCTACACGACAGTAGTTCTCCAACAACTGGGTTGGGCAGCCCTGTTACAATACGCAGCCAGTAAGACGGTGCATGTTGCTCAGCAGAAAGAAAAAGAGACAAGACAAAGAGTCAAAGCAACAATGATCAAGTCTCTTGGGAATGGTGTATGTTAGCCTCATTTGCAAACCGTACCGTGAGGCTGTGTAAAATTCAGTTTAATTCGAAACTTGCCAGAAAGCAGCAGTGATGTTAATCTCACATGGAATATAATCTTGCGATTGTTCGTTAGTAATTAGTTTCTTAGAGCCTGCAGAGGCCATGCAGATTTAATTCTCACGGCTCACAGGCTGCACAAGGTTACAGCCTTGCTTTGAGCACATGGCAGGCTGGCTATCGCTATGTTCTCATCCCTCTGTTCACTTAATAAGACAACTGACAAAAACGATGAAATAATGACTTTTATCAATGGAATACATCATGATTTAATAATTAAAATGCACTCCGTCTAGCAGCCTACTGTATAAATCTACAGGGATTCTACCATCTGATATGTTTTTTTTTGTTGTTGTTGTTGTTGTTTTATTTTTTTAACCTCCAAATGTTTCCTGCACCACTTTGTGCTGGCAGTTGTGGTTTCCTGACAACATAGGGATGTATGTGTGCATTCAGTATGCATTCAGCCATTTAAAAATTCTGTAGTGTAGGTTTCCTGTATTAGTGAGCCATATGAAGACCCGTTCAGCTGTTCACATGGTGTTCACATATGCACACAGAAATACTCGCACAAAAAAATAATAATAATAATAAAATCGTGTATGCATGTGAATTTGTAAGCATGTTAGGGCAGGCCATTTGTGCATGTCTGTGGGTGTACATGAGTGAATATGAGGGATTTCTGTGTGTGTGTGTGAGAGAGAGAGAGTGTGTGAGTGTGTATGTGTGCGTGTGTGTGTGTGTGTGTGTGTGTGCACCTGCCAGGCCACTGGAAGGTAGAGTTCCACTCAACTGTGATCCTCTCGATTCTGTGCCTGATTGCATCATGTGCCACGTTCACAACCGCCACGCTCCCTAGCTTCCTGCTGGCTCCAAACAGAAAAAGTATTAACGGAAGACAATTAAAATTCATATTTCTGTCCCCGAAGGTCCCGCTGGCTTGGTGCACTCAGCGAAAGGAGCTCGAGTGTGTTAAATTTGACTCCATCCAAATTTGAGTTTATCTGTGCGGATTACGGCACTTAATCACGCTTCCGATGGCGCGGAGGCGCGGCCTTGATATGCAACCGGAGACTACCGACCGCGCCCCGCCGCCCTCCGCGTTTCCAGAACATTCTACGAGGCCCCTTGAGCAATCGAAACCGAAAGGACACTCGAAAAACAAATGTCTCTGGTCCCCCCTCAATACGAACTGATACGTCGCTCAAAATTCGCTCCGCTTCAGCTCGGACACCGCCTCCATTTTGCACGGCGCGAGTGTCCTGCTCGTTTGCTCGTTTGATCTCCGAAGTGCCAGACGTCAGCAGATCGTTAGCCGGTCCGCAGAGCAGAACACACGGACCAATGAGAAACGTGCAGAAAGTCGATTCTGCGCAAACAAGCAATTTTCCGACGCGACGCTCAGCGGACGCGTGGAATCCATTACCCTGCTTCAGAGTGACTGGGTGTGACTGAACATTGGAAATTCATCTCGTCGCTTCCGTAGAGCGACTTGGCGCCATCCCGCACGCGCGTCGACGGCCTTCGTGATGCGACTTGCTACTCGCTGGAGACCCGGCCCGAAATCTCCGTGCAAGAACCCCCACGCACGGGTTTGATGGAGCTGCACGTTTTTGCGTGAAAGAAAGGAAGATGAAGATGAAGAAGAAGAAGTGTTTCTGTAATCACGCAGCATAGGCTGACTCCTCTGGCCTCTGTCCAGCAGAGAAGCACTTTGCACGCATGTCCATCTCAGGTTTTCACACGTCTTGCGTCTTTTACCACATTCGAACCCCCCCGCACACACCTGACACCTGACATCCAGCACCTGTCTTTGACCCTGCAGCAGAGCTGCAGTTACTTTGAGAGTCTTTCTCCTTCGCCTGAGGATCACGGTGCCCTGGAAACAGGACAGACTGCGCCTGAGGCATGACTGGAGAGAGAGACCGTGAGACAAGGCTGCATTGTGCTTTTTTCCCCCAATGACAAATGGCCCAGCGCTGGCGTTGTGCTCGTGTAGCATGACCCACCGCGCAATGACACTGTTATTGACAGAGGCTGGCTATATACTGGAGACAATATAGGCCGAGGCGGCTTGAAGTATGATGTGTTTTATGAGGTCCTCAGAAAGAGGACAAACTTCTGCAGGAGTCACGGTCTGTGCGCGCGCAGCAGCGATTCCAGATTTCTCTCAGTTGTACGATCATTTTGGCCTCCAAAGCCAGCAAATCACGAACACAACAAATCCTGTTTAATATAGGGCAAGCGGGAGGGAAAGGCTGAATTACAGACACCCTTTAGTCAGACAGGCTTATATTTTTGAGGCAAAGAGTACTCAAGTAAGTAGTAAAGCAAGTACACCATCAGCATCATTGCAGTATGCTCAAATGGCCCAAACTGTTCTGTACATCATATCACCTAAAACCAACAACCTCCTGGCCTGTTGCCATGCAACCAAAGGGTATATAGCGTCATCAGTGTTTCATGCTTCTTTTACTGTGACATCATAAGCGACAGGTTTAAGCAGTGGTCCACTTCCATTACATTACAGGCATTTAGCAGATGCTCTTATCCGGAGCTTCCGTTCATATATACTGTAGCAATGCGGGTTAAGTACCTTGCTCAAGGGTACGAGAACAGCAGTGTCCCACCCAGGAATCGAACGGTTTACAAGGCCAGTTCCTCGCCCATCATACTACACTGTCCCCTGAACGGCAAATTTCCAGGCAAATCGCACAGGTCCCTTGGAGAAACTCGCTATCACGTTAGCGTCATCGCGTGGGATCACGTTAGCATCACAGGGGAACTGCGCTCAGCTGATCCTAGACATTGCACGCAGGGTTTTTCGCTGCTATCGTTTTAAGAATCTAACCGTGGCACGTAACCGTAAGCATTTTAGGGGCAGCCCAGGGATTCCAGCGCCCCTTTTTTTTTTTCACACAGTGCAGTGATGCGCTCGGGAATGCGGCGTGGAGCGATACGAGGAAGCAAACTGCCGCGCTGCGACCGACCGGCGGCGACGTAGCCGGCTAATCCGGTTAACCCCCCCAACCTGGCCCCGGCACTGCGGCAAAGCGCCCGACTCTGACGATGAAGGCGCAAGTTTACACGCCGAAGCAGCGCCTCGTCAAGGCTTACGTCACGGCTTCAGGCTACGACATCATCGCTAGCGGTAGCCGCCGATTCGCTTCGTTCGCCGGCTACGATGCAAGCGGACACAACCGAGGGCGATACGTTTTGCGGGCGCTCATATCCACCGTTCATGAAAGTCAAATAAAAGCCCATCGCTGTGCTTCGCCATGGGTAATGCAAGTGTTGGTTCAAAGGAAATGCTTACGAATGTAGAGCACCGCATTCTGAACACATCAGAGCCACTGGGAACTGGATGCAGATTAGTTAGCTGGTCATAACTTTCCTTCAGCTCCTGTGATTCTTTCTCCCCTAAGCAAATGAATGAAATGTCTTAATGAATATAAAGTTGTTGTTTGTCTGATGGTGGTGTTAGCATAACTCTAACTAAATTAGAGTAACTTTTCTTTTTCTAATTGCAAAGAAATCCAACAGAGACAAAAAAAACACCTTTTCTTTCCACACCGTGGGTCAATATTTCGTGAACAGCAGGAGAACAGCTTGTTCGAGAGAATCTTTTGTCAGTCACGCCACAGAAATGAAGATGTAACCAAATGAAATCCGGAGCACAGTTTGAGTGGAAATTTAGATTTTGAGTGTGGAGAACAGCATGTGAGTAGAATGTGGATGGGCCAGGGGCTGAAGGAGATGAGACGTGATGCGCGAATGTGGTGCGTGAAGGAAGGTCACCTGCTGGGCTTGTGTGTGTGTGTGTGTGTGTGTGTGTGTGTGTACTTGTGTCAGTGTCTATGCTCCAGTGAGCTCTTTCCTATATGAGTGTATGTGAGATAAGTGCTGTGTGTCTTTGTGTGTGTGTGTGTGTGAGAGAGAGAGAGAGAGAGAGAGTGTATGTGTGTGTATGTGAGATAAGTGTACATCTGTGTGTGTGTGTGTGTGTGTGTGTGTTTGAATGGGATGGGATGGCAGGCAGGCAAGAGCCTTCCAACTGTCATCACTTTCATTATGAAGCCAGTTCAGACTGTGATTATCCAGAACCTGGTGATAACTCAGACATTTATCACATCCGAACAATTTACCCGCCCCTTAATAATAACTTACTAACTATACATCTCGGTAATAATAACCTACTAACTACATTTCAGAATAGTACACCCGGGCCATAATAATCTTTTTTTTTTGTGAAAGGAGGAAGCTGGTGTGGGGGCGGTGTGTAATGATGCCTCTTTGTTCTGATAATGTACGGTCTCCTCCCACTCCGAAGGGACACCTGCTGCTCGCGCTCCGACGGCTCGTTTTCACACGCTCTGCGCAGAGACCCCGCGCGCCCCCGCCCCCCCCCCCCACCCCCCCCCCCCCCCCCCACGCCCACCACCTGCGTGGGCTTCGCGTTTTGGGCGACCGAGCGCCCGCGCGTGTGTGTACCACCGTGCGTCTACGCTTGTGCGTCTGCGCTTGCTTGCGCGTGCGTCCGTGAGCGTGAGTAAATGTGAGTTTATACCTTTACAGCTGAAAACCCTGGGAGTCCCACAGAGAGCGCCGAGGCTGTGTCGGGCTGTAGGTGTGATCACACACACCTGCGTGTGCTTTTTCTACGCGCTCTCAACCGCTCTCAACCGAAGGACGCCCCCATCAAACGGAGAGAGAGAGAGAGAGAGAGAGAGCGAGAGAGAGCGAGCAGGCACGGCCGACTGCTTACCGTGGTAATTACACATCATTACACTTCATAACAGCTGTGGCCCAACAGCCAATAATCAGGGCCTTGAAGCACAGTTTTAAGAGAACAACAGTAGGCTAGACTGAGCTGCTGAAAGAAGCAGGGGGTGTGGCTTCGCGCGGAAACAACCTGACGTGCTGTCAGACTGCAATGGATTATGGGGGGGGGGGGGGGGGCGGGCACATCTTGAACGGAGGGGTTAATGTCCCCTGAAAGATGACCATTGTGTACAGTGACATAGACAGAGTGAGCGCGTATTTTCACACATTTCATTCTTCCTGTATGTGTTGATTTACTGTTATTATTATTGTTATTTATTGTCCTTTTCCCACACCTTCACAATTTTGTGTGAGATGGTAAACGATTGAGACGTGAGCTTTGGCAGCCTGGTCAGGTTACTTGGAGACCACATGCAACATGAACCCAATCTTATACTATTTTTTTTTTACATTTAAATAGTAATAATTCCCACACTGTATGTCCAATTTTTTACAACACTTGGCATACATGATCTCGTGAATGAGCTCGATACGTTTCCCAACCGTAAAGTATGTCTCAGTAGATTTTCCGACTGTTTAAATTTTTCGAAAAATAGTTTTTTTCAGAAGGTTTGTTTTTGGACCAATTTGCACTCAAACTGCTGTGCATGTTTATTGGACCAAGGTACACAAATGGACAATAAACCAATCCAATCACACAAGCAGCATGACTGCCATTAGCCAATGAACTTGAAAATGGACGGGGTAATAACTATGTAATGGGTTTGACCTATCGTAATGGAATATGGTGTCCATGGTAAAACAAGGCTCCCCATCTTATATCTGTAGGCACATTGACATCAGCCAACAGGGGGCGCTACAAAAGCCAAAAATCGATTTAAAAAAACTATGAAATGAAACAAAAGCAAGTATATAAGGGACACATATTACAGAAAATATGAAGTTTGGAAAGAATTTGTCCAGGTGGGTATGGTGTATGACATAATGGTTTATACCTCAGATGGGGTGCAGCCAATCACTGCTAAACTGAATGTGCTTAGCTGACCCTCCATGTGGATGGTACATTTCATATTACATACAAATCCATCCAAAAATGGCTGAAGGGTGGATGAATGAGTTCTTATTTTCTGCATGCAGTACAAAATGAATCAGCATACCAGTGTCAGTGACTCCTTTGTCCTCTGAAATGTTGAGCACAATGTTGAGCTAACCACCCACAGCTGCTGTTAGCTGAAATGTCGAAATGCTCTTAGCTTGCGATCTTGCTGTCTGAAAAGTTTCATAAAAGCTTTTGTGCTGAGGAACACCAATAAACAGCCAACTTCACGTCTTTATTCTTAAAATATCAACAAGATTCTGCCTACAGTGCAAAAAACAAACAAACAACAAAAAAAAATACAGGTTTTGACCATGTCTCCACCTACTGCATAATTTTGAGAGATATAAAATAGCATTAAGAGTGACAGGAAGGTGGCGATATCAAACAGGTGATTAATTCCTATATTCAAATTTGCAAGGGTGGTTGTAACTACCACTACAACTTCCATTAAAACTTGGAATTACCAACAAAACCTTCCTCTTACCATTATCGTCAGCTCTTCTGCCTTGAAATCCATCATCTTCCCTTAAGGCTTGAAACCTCCTCATTGCTGCTTGCAGCTATATTCACTATTGCTGCTGTGAAAATGCTGTATATTTAATATCTCTGTTACTGTTGTTTGAATGTTTAATTAATTTATTGTATTTTTGCCGCTATTGCTGTTTTTAAAACGTCAAATCATTCATCTGCATTAATTTTTAAATTGATTTCTGTGCACTTTGGCAATAGATCTGTATTTCCTGCATATAAATCAATTTGATTTTGAAAAATTTAAGAGAGAGTGGGCGGAGGGAATAAGAGAGAAATAAGGGGAGTTGAATATTTAGTGAGACTTGAGAGAAGTGGCCCATATAATGAAACAGGAAATAACATGCAGCTGGTGATAAATGGTCTCTGAACTGTATCCCAGGATACAAATGTCTTGTTCTTTCACATCTCACCCACAGGGATGTTGACATTACCTTCACCAAACTTATCTTATAGAAACAATGCTCTTCAAATTCAAAACCCACACAAGCACACATGCACTCACACAAGCAGTAAATGTAATATGGGGCATGCTAAGGCGTAACTTGACAGAATGTACCTTAAAAACACCTACCAGCCGTTTTCATAGGCAATTTATTTTGATAGTAAAGGAAAATTCATGTCTCGATCACACAACAGTTTATCACCAACTTTCCAGCGTTGACGTTCTGAGAAAATAAATTTAAACTGGGATCACTGCACGCCTGCCAACTGCCACAGAGCCTGGTCAGGTATCGTTTTTCAGGGGTTATTCAAGGACACAGCTTGAATCCATCTCCGAACGGGGAAAAAATAAGGTTTTAATTGCGACCGCTCTATCGCACAGGACGATCGAAAAACATTTTCAGCGGCTTTTCCGCGGAGGCTGACGCGGCGATACCGCTTCAGGGCTTGCGCGCCCGCGCCTCCCACCGGTCTTCTGGACGGTAACCGGGGCAACGCTGCGAGCCTGAGGACAGCGGCGGCAGCAGCGATTAGCGCCGTCACTTCAAAACACTTTTAATTGGCGGTCGGCGGGCGGCGAAAGCGGCGGGGTGCGTGGACGTGCCGTCCGCCCGTGAGCGTGAGTCGGCGAGTCGGCGACCGCGGTGGGCGTGGCCCGGGCCACAAGTTCGGAGACTCCTGCCCCTGCTGCGGCCAGACGGGGGGGGCAGGCGCCGACCTAACACAGCGAGCGGTATCCACAGGGATGGGCACCGCTCATGATTTAGCCATAACATCGACAGGCCCCCTAGCAAGAGCGTCACTCACATTTAGAATTTGCATCTGTCCGTGTTACATTACATCGCACCTGTTCGGCAGACGCTTTTATCCAAAGCGACGTACACTACAATAAGCGCGTACCGAAGGTAACTGGAACAACTACAAAGCACAGGTCCGATAAGATACATTTCTCATTAAGTATCAGGCAGTAAGCATAGGCTCAGCCAGTGGCCTAAAGTTACGGCCAGTCAAACTATAAATGAGGCATGATTACAAGAGATGTGATAAATAGCTACAACATCAAGAGGATAGTGCAAGTGCAACACAAAAGTGCTAGATGAAGATATAAATTTAACAGGAAAGTGCTAGAAGATCAAGATGCAAGGATACGAGTGATAAAAGACAGTGATCTGGGATTGGGAGCAACCCTGCGGAGCAGTAGTGTTGGGGTTACTCAATGTACAGTCTGAAGAGAAGCATCTTCAGGCCACGGTGGAAAATACATATTCATTACGTATCACACTGGTCGAGCCAGTGAACAGCGTTAAATTGCGGTCATGCTTGTTGCTCTTTCTGCATAAATAACAGACACTGAGTACACTCATACTTCCATCCATCCGTCCATTCATCATCCACGCTCGCTTTTTCCCGCTCAGGGTCACGGAAGGTGCTGGAGCCTATCCCAGCATGCATTGGGTGAGAGGCGGGAATACGCCCCGATCAGTTCGCCAGTCCACCGCGTGGCACACACCCCGTTCGCTCCCACACACCCCACACACACCTATGGGAAACCGGAGTACCCACGCGGCCTTGGGGAGGGCATGCCAACCCCACACAGAAAGGCCCTCCACCGAGCACTCATACTCTCAGGCATAAAAATTAAGTAGGAAAATGAATGACAAAAATACACTCTATGTTACCCCATACTGTGGTAAAAATTGGCATTGATTTATTAGCATGTATTTGAATGCCCGCAAGAATAAACTAAAAACCTGTGATCTCAGTTTGAATTACACTATGTAATTGTATTATATGTTTCTCTGTGATTTGTATCATGTAATGCAATATTCTCCTTCCTGACAACCTTGTTAAAATTCTGATGACATGTTAATGTATTGACACAATTTCCCTGATGAAGGAACATTTTGGGGCGGGGAAGAGTCGAAGTTTGGGGCCTCTACCTACAGCATTCTATGGGTGTATCTGAGGTCGAGGCTAGTCACGACTGAAGCGCACATGCCATAAATACACTGTATCACCCCCCTAAACCCATACTGTACCACCCCATTACTCCTGGAGACACTTTTCCTGGGGCAACTAGCACTAGCTGTCTGAGAGGAAGAGCGTGAAAAGGGCAAGGCGAATTTACAGTCAACGTAATCGCGACCCTTCATCATCTGTCAGGTGGTTCAGCCAAGAATTTTGCGCTCGTTGGAGAGATGCCGCAGAAGAGCAGTCACCTTGACCATCATCGCTGGTGCCATGTCGTCCTGTCGCAATAAAAACCGCCGCTCTCATAATTATATTTCACCGCAATAAATACGCGTCAGCCAATCCAGATGCCCTATTGCAATTCCAGAAATAAAGCTCGCTCAGCTCTCAATAGAAAATTCCGCTTCGACAGTTTCTCCAAGCCAAACAGAACAAATGGCCGGTACTTGTTTGTTTTAAATCAGGTGTTACCTGTATGTGCCAAAACAATGTGCCAAAGTCATACCCATGTAATCTGCCGTTTGTTTAGCAACAATTTTCCACTTTAAATGTTAATATAGTGACACTGTATTTAAATATTTACGCAATAGCATTATGATAGGCATAATCAAAAATGCATCTTAATTTATTTTTTTTTAAATGAGAAAGAACTTATATTAAAGATAAATATACCTACTGTATCTATCAACTTTGAAACGAAAATACAAAAACGAGCCAAGTTTTTGGCCTCATGATGCAACAAACGTTTCGTCTGTTTTTTGCTCAGTCGCCATTTCTTTATGCCCCAGCTAATGAGCCATGCATGCCAGAGATAATATTAGCGTCACGCTAGCCTAAAATATATGTTCCTCAGAACAAAATAATTATTTTTTCACGAAAGAGAAGCTGATGTAGAAGAGATGTGGGCGATGATAAGTTACACTGAGAGAGAGAGAGAGAGAGAGAGAGAGAGAGAGGGGGAGAGAGAGAGAGGGAGAGAGAGAGGGAGAGAGAGAGATCAAATGCAAAACGAAAGGGCGCACTCCCGATAACTTGAGGAGGTGCTGGCTGACGGCGGTCGAATTATAAAAACAAAAAGAAAGCCACACTCTTCTTAATGCTCCGAAATATTGTTTATTTACCAAATATCGACCAGCGTTTGGGCGCACAGTGTGTGACACCCTGACGAAGGTACTGTGTGCCGAAACGTCGGTCAATATCTGGTAAATAAACAATATTTTGGAGCAGAGTAGAGTAAGTAGAGTGCGACATTCTTTTTATTTTTATGTTGGCTATATCATCCACCAATTCGTGTCGCCCCACAATCTTCATCCCCCCCACCCCCCCACCCCACACCCCTGCCCCCTTTCCCACTCTCCACCAAGTTCAATCAGACTCTCCAAACCCCCGAGGAGGTGAAAGAGAAAGGGACGGAGGACACAGCTGCTGCCGGTGATGTAGTGAAAATAGACCCCGGCCCCGGCGACGAGGCGGAGGAATATTTTTAGAGACAGGCCCGCGCTCCCCACTCACCCCCCCCCCCCCCCCCCCCCCGCGCTCCCCCGCCGCGTCTCGGCTGCCGGAAGTTTCTCTGGGCCGTATTTCATCCAGACAGAGGAGGTCTCCGTGATTAAGCATCTGAGAGCAGCGCGCGGAGACGAGGACGTCAGCGCGGCGCGGCGCGGGGGCGCGAGTCTGCAGTCACATGTCACGGTCCTGGGGGTTCTGGTGTCGTACAAACGCACACGTGTGCTCACACGCACGCACAGACACACACAGACACCCACGCATGCACACACATACATACACACACGCGCGCACGCACACACGCATGCACACAAACACACACACACGCCCACTCAGACACACGAGCACACACAGACACGCACACACACCCACGCACACACACACACACATACACACAAAATCAGCAAGTTCAGATAATCAGAACAGACAGAGTGTGCAGGTGCGAGCGTGCACATGCTCACACGGGTGAGCGTGCACGTATGTAAACGTGCATGCCAGTGCCTCTTCAATATGTATGAAGGCCCTGAGGCCCATTAGCACAGAGCACATACACAACGCTGACGTACCAGTTTGGACCCAAAAACGAAGAAAATATCATCGATGCATTCCGGCTTTTCGACAGAGCATTGGTCGTTTTCATCAGCGGAACACAGAAAGAGGGAGCGATCGTAATCGTACGCTTTACTCTCCCACCGAAAAAAACCGCAGAACCGTGTAATTCAATGTGACAAGCAAGTCACTACCATTATGTGCAAGAAACCGAATCCGGCAATTCACCAGCCATTGTCCAAAGATGTCAAGGCATCCGCGACTTCACAAAAGCATTGTTGAAGCAAAAACGGTAATAACCAAGGTGACATTCTTTATATTGTCGCATGACGTATTCCGGTTATTCTCACAGTCACAACCAGCACTTATTTGACAGAGTATTTCAGATAATAACCAGGCGGTTTCTCAGCAATCTAGTGCTCTCCCAACACTCACACATCTTTGCACTTCATAAATACTTGCTGACAACATCCAAAGAACCTCAAGTATTTTTTCAGTATACTTGTACTCCAATATGAGTAAAAGTATTGATTTGTCTCTGGAATATAAACCTTGGTGCCCTTTCAAATTGAACTCTAACACGCCAATCCTTCAAATGTTTTTTTTTTTTCTAAAAGCAAAAGGTTACAGCTTACTGAACCAAAAGCAGAAAAAATGGAAGAAGAATGGAATACCTACTTAGTTACACAATGCCTACACAGCCATAGAATGTTGTAACAATTGCCTCAGCCTTAAGGGCATTTTTTAATGCCTTTAATAGATTATCTACAATTTTTTATTGCCTTAATATACATAATTATTAATTGGATACATGAATAAATCCTACGCCAATCTTTCCTCAGAAATGACAGTAATTTCTTACCTGATGTTCAAAAACACCTTTCAATGAAAAGGACCCATAATGGTGTATTCAGACTGTATGTCCTAATGCTGTACATACATCACACAGGTGTATATCCACTGAAAAAATGCATGTTAAGATATGTCACTGCTGGGTACAACCTCCATCTCAACAGAGACCAAAACCTATAGCCTTCTGTACAGGTTAGACATGCTGCTGGGTACAACCTCCACCTCAACGGAGCCTATAGCCTTGTGGTTGCAGGTCCTGTTCCCGTATGTCTACACCACAGTAACGGGCTGTAAACACATTGTTGGACTGTGAGGGCCGTACTCCCCCCCGAATGCCAATGGGGCAGGTCGTGGGTACGTTATCCTCACTGCCGCACTGCTCTCAACCTGTCTGAACAAGCCCTTCGGACCCGGGAAGGAATAAATCACGCAAGATGGCGGGGAGCCAGCTGTGGGAACCTGGTGGTGTTTCATTCCACAAAACGGTGACAAACAGCGAAATATTTTTTTTTTTTTTTTTTAAACAGGACTCAGAATGCAGTCGATTTGTAAAAATAAAACTGCCCGAATATAAGGCAGCCTTGTAAACGAATGCGACCGCGCGTAACGATGTTTCACAGAAAGTAATCACTGCTGGGGGGTCACAAATTGCAGTTTGCTGTACTGATAGTATTGGACACTCTCTGTGCTGTAATTTGGTTTCGTGTAATCTGTGTGAGATCTCTGTAATGGCATTCGGCTTCACACATTTTGTACGTCTGCCTCATTTACATCCTCCTGCATTGCCCATCTACACAAGCCACTAGTCTCCTTCCACAACAAAATGTCTGACTACACGACCATATGAAGGCCCTGTAAATGGTGATTGGATGGGAGTAACCAAACGATGGAAATGACTGAGTACTCCACCATATAAATGCACGCTAAAATGATGATTGGATGGAAGCAGCTTTCAATTAAACCAGGGACCCAGCCCAAGTTAGTTATTATTTGTTATGATTTAAAAAAAAAACGTTTCTCAGTGACTGTGGAGTGCATAGACACACTGTGAGCTACTCGCAGAAGAAACAGAGGCTCCGGTCGTTAATAAAATCCACCATTGCACAGTTTATGTCAAGTTCTCCCACATCACTCAGTAAAGGAGTGGTAATTAAACGTGGCACGTTATGGCATTTAATATGGCAGCTGTGATCGCCATGAGACCAAAACTGATGTACACACAACAGAGAGAATCGTCAGCAAGGATTTACATCACCACGGGGGGGCATTAGAACAATAGTCTCTCTTTCCTAGCTGCCATACAAATTTACCGCAAATTATTAAACTTCACAAATATCAGCTGTGTCTCTGTTATCCTCTCCCTAAAAATGTTTAGACTTTTTCTTTGCGCCGCACAAAGCAATTAGTGTGGATGGAAAGACTGAGCAATTATTACATGCTTTAAATGTCACATCACCTTCAGAATCCAGTTGGCGGCAGACATGGCTGACTGACAGGCAGAACCTTCTTTTTCCCCCATTCCACTCTTGTCTCAATCATTAAAAGTTCAACATGTCTGGCGAGTCGTGTGGCATAGTTCGTTAGGCGGCTAGCTCTCAAGCGATAAACAGCTACGCCCATTCCTCTGCCATGGCACCTCCAGAGCTATGCCCCCCCCTGCCCGTCCGCCCCCGTCCGCCCGTCCACTTTCTGCCTGTCTGAACAAAGAAAAAAAAACACAAAAGGAAGGCAGACTGTCTAGCTCTCCTTAAAAAAATAAAAATAAATAAATAAATAAAGCTTCAGTGTCACGTGAAAAGCTGTTTATCTACTCAATCACTGGAGCAGAGAGTAATCAGGACTCAAATCAGGCAGAACTGGAGAAGCACCACTTCACTGATGGAAGCTTTTCAAGCTAATGTTCTTTTTTTTTTTTTCAAATATAGAACTGTGATGAGAGCTTGTCAAACTCCAAACCAAAAAGCATCCCTCCAGTACCCTCAACCGCGGCCTCCAATTCTTTTTTTTATTTTTTTTTTTAAGAAGAGCATTCCCCTCGATTTCGGGTCTGAAAACACGGTGATTTCAATTCGCAGCCAGTAAAGGATATCGCCGCGATGATATTTGAACTCTTGAGAGCCAAAAAGTTTGAGGGGAGGACTCTTAAAAGTGCGGAAACGCAGCCGCTGCCCGGAGATCAGTCGGCGGGTTATCTTTTGACCGTGCTGTTTTCGGTAAACGCCCGATCGGTCGCGCACCTGTCCGTTTCGGGACTCGGAAGCAGGGCCGCAGTATCCCCAAGATCCTCCGGCTGGCGGGCAGACGGGGGCACATGAAACACGGAGAAGGTCTGAAATATTCATGCTCCATTTCAAATCCAGTCCTTTCAAATGGCTGCACTGGTGAAGGAAGAAAGCCTCTGCAGCTTGGTCCCGGCTAAAGTAAAAGCCTTCAGAGACAGAGACGGAGTCCACCTCTGAGGAGCAAACATGAAAGATGCATGGGAGGTTGCATTATACTGCAAATGCGTGCTACATGGCATGGCTACAGGCTGAAGCGCCAAGCATGATATCAGTTAAGACGCCTAAGGAGTATTTTCTAAATGCAGATGCTACATTAGCATTGCCAGATTATAAATCAAATTTATAAATATTTAGGTTATGCACTGGGAACAAACAAAAGTAATTCAGTCCCTTGAAATAAGATTATGGCCATCAGTGTTTCGTATGATTAAAATGTATCACTGCTTATGTAAGATCTGAGTCATCTCATATTTACCCACAAAACACAATTCAAAGCAGTACAGGAAAATGTTTTTAATTATTCTTCCTTGCAGGATAGAGCTTAACCCAATTTATACTCAGCATACTTAGGATTTTTGCTTTAGCCCAGGACTACGACACCGGATTCAGGTGCCTTAGTGCTGTGCTGAAACAAAAACCTGCGCCTTACCCGTACCCTTACCCTAACAAACCTTCCCCTTTTCGGATAAGATTGGGCACCCCGTGCCTTAAAAGAGTCTGTTGGCCTGTCCCTTTAAGAAATACACGCTTCACAATGACAAATCCTGTCAGAGGAGATCCAGACTGAGTAAACGAGCTTAGCTTGGCAGCTCGATTCTCATCCTGTGTTACGTGTCCTCTTCTTCTGACTCCAGAGGAGAGTGGGGGGGGGGGGGGGGGGGCACAGCGACCTTGTAAATATTTCTCTGCTCTTGCCATCACGCTGGTTGTCTTGGGCACAGCGTCCTACCACATGCCGACGCCCATCCATCAACCACGGGCGAGAGGAATCGAACGCAGAGCGCCTGCAAGCTGTCGCTGGCTGGCGCTGAGTCAGCGTTGTGTGAATCGCACACTGATCACACCCCACAGCCGCGAGTCTGGGCACCAGACCCTCCGTTCACTGTGTGTGTAGGGTCAATGACTCGGATGGCCACGCCCACTTCCTATGACCACTTCCTGTAAGCCTCCATTGCAGAGGAAGTGCCAGCTCATCACCTATTAACATTCAGAGCACCAGCAAGGGTAGATAGGACTTTCCAATTTGACTTCCGTTGTAAAAAGTTAGAATATCAAATATGATTTAAAAAAACTGTTTTGAGGAAGGAACATTTAAGTAATGAAAATGAATGAAAAATGAAATTTGATTATATCTTATTTATAGCCGTACCAGACGTCAGCAGGCTGTCTGAAAACAGAAAACTGACCTTGAATTCCAAATGGTATAATATCACTGCAGCATGACAGTCACTCTGTCATCCAACTGCTACACTTTCAGATATATCCACAGAAACAGCTGGCATTTCTCAAATATCATCTCAGTCAGTGAGATAAAATATAAAGACTTAAAACATTTTTTTTTTAAAAACAGTTTAAATATTTGAATAGAGAATTTCATTGATCAGTTCATATCTCTGTGTTCTGTACCACAACTCCTCCCTCTTTATTTTCTTGTGCACTTCCTGATTGAGTGCTGTTTCCTAATAAAAGTCCCCCTCACCTGAGCTTCCAGTAAAGCCACTGTCATTGCATGAGCTCGAATCCCATTCGACCCATGAGTTCACATGTACTGTAAGTCCTTGAAATGTGGGTCAGGACCCAAAGTGGGCTTGGAGCCTTTTAGCATGAAGTTGCTTACAGGGGAGGAAAAACCCACCATTTTATGGCATTCCAAGGAGATCCTTAAAGCCAGGCATCTAAAATATACAAAAAACTATTCTTTATAAATGTTTTTTTGTTTGTTTCTAGTAGATAATTCAGTCATAGATAAAGCAGTGCATTTTTAAATCACCAAATTTATTATTTTCTTGTTTCACCCCTCAGCTATGAACAGTACGTTCTCAGCCCGCCGCTATCTCGATAAGAAGGCAGCTGTTTCGACTGTGAGGTTATTTTTACTCCAGCCCACATTATGCGCTCGTGCTTTGCGGGCGCATGACGATTCGCGGTTCGATCGCGCGGAGAGAGAGAACGCCGGCGGAGTCCCCGCGGTCGCACCGACGACACCGCGTCTTCATCGTCGGCCACGAGCCGCGCCGAATCGTCCCGACGAAGGGCGGCGCCGTAGGTCACACGGCACCAGCGCCCGCCATGATTGGACGGCTGATTCCACGCACGGTGCACGACACACCTACGCGCGCACGTGCGCCTCCGTTCGATAGCGGCGATTAATACGTCCCCCCTGCACGTGAAGGCTGGCCACGGCAGAAATGTGCGGTTGTTCGAAGACGGTTTGAAAAGCTACTTTTCGCTTTTATTAATTGAAAGCGCTCTGCTCGGGGGGGGGGGGGGAAATAGTTTTCGAGATGAGAGAAGATGAAAATTAGATGCGTGCGATCGCTTATTTATTTAATTTCTCATCATTGCGAAATCCAAGATGATCCTTTTGATGAATTATTTAATTATCCGATTGCCATTCTCATACAAGGAAAACATAAATCTAAAAGTGGCTGCAATTGCAGAGAATAAAGACGTTGAAATAATGTATATTATTCAGCTGTGGAGAGCAAAAATGTACTGTATATTTCAGCCATCTTAAGATTCTGAAAAAAAAGATTATTTAGTACAATCTGTTCTGTAAATAAATAGACCAGGCCAGGGTGGCAGGACATGTACAAAATTCAATACGGAGAAGGAGAGAAAACAGATAATTTCATCGAGAAGGTGGGCACCCTTTACTGCAGTGCTATAGTGAGTCAGAGGTACATCAACACACAGAGTTCTTACATGTACATGGCCAATTTCTGGCACAATGCTTTCTATTACTTCAACGGAAAAAAAAATAGAGAAAAAAAACCTGGCAAGAAGGAGTAATCTCACCCACTCACACAAATAACACACTGCATCACTCAAGCAAATGGCAGCCTTGGTTCTCTGACAAACAGCTCAGAAATGTAATTTATGAATTACAAACAAATGGCTGGAACCTGAGTTTCATGCATTTAACCCCACACCTGCCACACCAGTGGGTTTAAGCATCATACAAAAAAAAACAAAAACGTATGTACCTGCTTACACACACATCAGGTGAGCCCACCATCGTTACGCAGGCTTGGGGCACAGTAAGGGGTGGTGGGGCAGTTAGGACGAGTCCAAGGGCCCTGATCGAAAAATACTGGAACACAGGATATTCTGGGGAGGCGGGACCCAACCTGAGGCCTGTTCACGGAGCCCCAAAATCCCTGGTGGCCCCCCTTGCGCTCGCTGGCGCGTTCTAATGTCAGCGTTTTGATGTCCGTGCGTCAAAAGACATCAAAGCGAAGATAGCGTGCGACCGGCCACCTCCGCGTTAATATCAGCCCCGGTCAGATACCATGAAACGCCCTTTTTCTGGTGCTGAAATGTCAAACGACACTTCCTCCTGAGATAGAGCGCCTGACAAACAAAACAAACAGCAGCTTGTAAACAAAACAATGCTAAATAAAAATATGAAATGCCTTGGGAGGTAAGATTCTTTTTTTGGGGGTGGATCGGTGGAGGGTTGGAGGTCTCAGTGTCACTCCACTCCGAGGAAAAATTGCACCCGAACCCCCCCCCCCCCCCGCCATGATTGGCGGGCGATGCAAGCTGCCACGCTACGGCGCGTGAGGCACCGGAGACAGGCGCCCGTCTCCAGCTGTGAATCTGATTAGCAGCCCCCGTCCATTCATCAGGGGCCTCCTGACACCTCCCTGTCAGCCGAAATTCCGTCAGGCATTACTCATGTGGGCCGCACCGCACGGGCGGGGGGGGGGGGGTTGGAGGGGGGGCAGCCAGGAGACCGCAGGTTTGGGAGGAGAAGCACAGCTGTGGGTGAAGTCGGCCACCCCCCCACCAAGAGGGCCGGCTGTGTGCAGCTCAGAGAAAGGCACTTAACCCCGACGACCTCAGATACATCGCCAACTGTTTAAAGGACGCGGGCGAGGGGGGGGGGCACCGTTCTCATGCGGCTTTGGGTCGGGGCATTCGTCAAGAACGATAATTAATAAACAGCTGATGGAGGACATTAAAAGCCAGGGGAACGGGGTTATAATTGCGAGTGGGGCATTCTGACAAAGAAATTAAACGAGTATAAAAAGTCATTTCAAAATTACCAAGTGTTGGTACAGAACGTGCTGTGAAACCCAGGTTCTGCGTATCTCAGTGCCTGCGAAAGGAAGCTACAGTCTACAGGAATACACACGTAGAGTATGCAGCAGCATCGACTTCAGTGTGTCAAGCCTCCGCTACCTCTTTATGCATCGAAACTCGTGTTTCCGACATCCTTCCCGCAAAGATGATGCAAAATCCTCTTCTCTGCATGCCCCAGGGGCACTGACTAATGTTCTCTGACAGCGGAAAAGGCGGCAGGTTTTAATATTCTCCATGCAAATGCAGGTCTTCCTCTGCGTGACTTCCAGTTCTCCTTCCTTCGGTCAATTTGAATGTGAAAAGAAACCGGGTATATTTCCGTTATTGTTCCCATTGTGAAGCGACAGATGTACGCCTCCGCAAAGCTAGAATGAATGCGTCTCCGCTTTCGTCTCCTTCAGCCCTGGCCCCGTACGGCAAAAAAAAAGGAAAAAAAGAATACGTTTAATTTATATGTTAATATGTCAACAAAACCATCGTCTTCGCGGAGGTGAACAGATCTTAGCGCACCTTCGTACGGAAGAAACGGCTCTGAGAAACAGGACGGGGGGGGGGGGATTTGACCCGCTTCCCCGCGGGGTGAGAACAGCGGGGGGCCGAGCGTGTTTTTTTTCTTTCGCGCGTATTTTCGGGCGTCTGTTTTGCGTCGTTTGTCCGCTCAAGGACGTCTTCCCGCCGGCAAGGTCGCGTCGCGGAGAACGCGCGGTGCCGACGTTTATCAGGCAGAGCCAGAGCGCGGGGGAGAGAGCGACAGCCGACTCTCAATCAGGGCGAGAGCCTCGTTGCAGCCCGCCACACGAGTCACGCCATGCTGTGAACCCCCCCAACCCTACCCCCCCACTACCCCCCCACACCCACCCCTACCCCCCCACACCCCCACGCCCACCCCTACCCCCCCACTACCCCCCCCACACCCACCCCTGCCCCCCCCACTACCCCCCCACACCCCCACGCCCACCCCTACCCCCCCACTACCCCCCCACACCCACCCCTGCCCCCCCACTACCCCCCCACACCCCCACACCCACCCCTACCCCCCCACTACCCCCCCACACCCCCATGCCCAGCCCTACCCCCCACGCCATATCTGCATTCGATGGCAAAGAGGAACCGTCAGAATGATGATACTCATTTTTTACGTGTCGGGTTGAGGCTTCGGGGAAAAGTTCATGATGAGACAGGAGAGGCCATTCAATCACAGCTCTGTAGAATGCAAAGGTCACAAGTGTCCAAGATGTCAAAAACATGTTGCAGTGGAAAAAAAATTCAAAAAAATATTATTTGTTATCACTTTTTATTGACTATCCCGTGTAGTGTAGGTTTTAGGCAATGTTGACTATATGGTGCTTGCGAATAATACCAGAGACTCATGACCCCTACGGGGGACAAAAATGAATTGTCAGGTTTGAGGAGGATAACTAAGTTGGGCGTCTTCAGTATCCAATTTCCCAAATCACTCAGCAAAAGTACGTGTCAACACCGATTCATACAGTGTGACATGCCTTGACCTCATAGTTACCGCACAATAAGACTCAGGGTGATGACATGCTTCCTTTCAGTCATTTATTTCAGTTCAATGCAATTCGCTTTTCCCTCCACTTTAGTCACCACTTAAAATCAAGTGCCTGGCGACATTTTTTTTCTTGCCTTCCTCATACATCCGAAAACACACTTGATGATGTTACTGTAAAATTAAATACATGTTCTCTATGAAAGGAAGCTCGCGTGTATATACATATCTTGTTATTTGTGCTACTATCACTGGAGGACGCACCTTCGAACGCTCCATGAATACTGAAAACATTGTAAAGCTCCATGGCAACAAGGTCACATTCTGCTGTAAAGCGAAGGATAAGTGACCCTTGCAGACTGCAGAGTGGCCGTTGAATGAGTATGAGCGGACATGCTCAGTTTCATTTGCGGAATGTTCTTGACGCGTGGACGCAGCAATCTGTTACCCCGTACCCCCGTACCCCGTGCCGCTGTTCTACACCGCCGCATTGGCGCTGGATGGCACCCGGCATGCCAACGGGCACCTGGGCGCACGGCGGAGGTCCCGCCCGCCTCGCGTTTCCGCCATCGCCCGAAGAACCCACGCTCCTTCCCCCCTCGTCTGTTTTCGCGACTCCTACGCGCCGCTGCCTGCCTGCCCGCTCGTGAGCTGTTCGGGACCAGACCAGCGTTTGGGAACCCTCGCCGTCGTGCCCCAGTTTCGGAGTTACGCACCGCCCCTGTCAAGCGACAGCAGGGTAAAAAGAGAGGCAGTTCCACAGCCACGCCTCGCCGTTAAGGATCTAGAAGCTCCCGGAAGCTCCCAAATTACCCCTGTGAAGGTCTGGCATAATATTTACCCACTGCTTGTGTTTTCTACCGCTCCAAAATGCACTAGAGTACGTCTGTGCAGTTGAGCTGAGCTGACCATGCCCAGTCATCATCGGTAAAAAGTCAATGAGGCTCATGACTGTTTAGATGCCCTTTCGTACTTCCTGTACAAAGCACAGTTATGCACATCTGACATTCACCTCCTCCCTCTGGATTTTCCTGTTTCTTTTTTAAAAACCGTTGGGCATAGACAAGTAGCTACGGTATATGTTTGTCAGTAAAACTCAGCGATCAGGAATTCATAACCGAACTTCTAAGGGATCTGACAAAAGCGAATGTGTTTGAATTGCACATCTTCCTAAGGTGGCTTTGATTGGATCTAGCTTCTCGGTTTATCCCTGTCTGCACAGATCTATACACAACAACTGACAGATTAACCGGCAAATGTCACATCCAATAGGCCTTTTGGTACAAACATGCAAATGAGCCATCATGAATATCTACAGTGAATCCGAGTACATCTGCACACATTCGCAAGTTCATTCTTTCTCAAACTGCATTGTGAGTTCGACCCCGGGGGGGGGGGGACTTGATTTATATTTGAATTAAATGTTTTTTCTTGCTACCGATCTGACTATTGTGAAAACACAAAAAGCACATCCTGAGCAAATCCCGTCGGCGAACCCGCAGCCGGACGGAAATCGTGCTACGATGACGCGACGCTCTTTCAGAGGATCCGTTCACTAAATAGGCCGTTTTTTCTCCGACTTGGCCGCAGACGTTCGGCGAGCTCGCGTCCCCGCCCGCGTCACGGGAAGCTCTCGGAAGCCGGCGGCTTTCAGGGCGCGGCGTTTGGGATCCGCGGGGCGCGATGAAAAGGGGTTTATGCGGATGAGAGGTTCGCTCATTCTCCTGCGCCGCGCGGGGGGGGGGGGGGGGGGGGGAGATGGCGCGCGGAAATAGCTTCGCGGAGACGAGAGCTGCATCCGCGCTATCAAAAGGGGCCCCGCGCCTCCCTGCTCAATGTACCGGACGACAACGATGACAAACTCATCAAAAAAAAAAAAGAAAGAAAGAAGAAAAAATGTCCCGCAGTTCCCTTTGTGGCTTCGCTACGCTTCGCGGCCAATAGGAGGAGAGACCGTGCCTCGGCAGCTGCGCGGTGCTCGTGTGAGCCTGACCGAAGGCCCGGAGGACGGAAAAATCTCTCCAATCGCAGCCTCCGATTAGGATAAGACGCAAATCTCTGATCAGACGACAGCCGTGCGAAACTACGTAAAACTAGGCTACGCAGCCTCGCTTTCCCGTTTGGACATTCGGCAGCTTTGCTCCAAACGACGGGCGATTAGCGACTTTGCGGTGACTCACGCTCGAGAGCCATCTCCACGCCGCACCGCTGTTACTTAAATGACGAGATTTCTCGCAGCACTTCAGCGTGCTCCTGTGCTCCGTCTGGAGCCTCCGCATTCAGAAGAACGCCCACAGGGCTTCATTACATTACAGGCATTTGGCAGACGCTCTTATCCAGAGCGACGTACAACAAAGTGTATAACCATAACCAGGAACAAGTATGACGAAACCCCTAGAGAGAAGTACCGGTCCCAGTGCAGGGAACAACCGCATAGTTCAACTTGGACCCTGAAGGTTAAACTGATTAACACTAACAACGAGAACGGCAACAACGCAATCTATGGAAAAATAAAAATAAATAAAAATACAAGTAGTCGTTAAGACAGGCGCATCAACTAAGTAACCTATGAAACAGCTGCCTAGTTACAACCCTAAGTTTAGTCATTTACAGGGGGGAAGGGAGGGATGGGGAGAGGTGCAGCCTGAAGAGGTGGGTCTTCAGTCGTCGTTTGAAATGGGTCACAGTCTCAGCTGTTCTGACCTCCACAGGGAGGTCATTCCACCATCGTGGGGCCAGAACAGACAGGAGACGTGTTCTGGAAGGCTTCACTCCTCTCTTTGTGTCCGAGGAGACCCCGCCTTTTTGGTTTAACCCCCACTTTTAACATTTCAATTTTAAGAACCCGGTAATACTTCATAATTTCACCTTGTGAAATAATGTCTACTGAGGGAGGATTTATTGTCAGAAACCAGGGGTTTCAAACTCAAGTAGCTGGAGGGCTGCATTGTATGTGGGGTTCAGCTACCAATTAAATTAAGGCCCTGAAAACAAAGGATGCAGCCATTTTAGGGAGCCAGTCACTTCAGTTAAGCAATGAAGTTCTGAAACACACCAAAAACCAAATGATTCTCTTTCTCTCTCTCTCTCTCTCTCACTACTTCACTGTTATTCTCTCCCCTTGTATTTCCCTGCCTCTCTCTCCACCATCTTCTTAATTTACTTCCTGCTCTCTCTCTCTTCCCCCCTTTGCATTCTCTCATTCTCGCTATCTCTTTCCACCTCGATCTCAACCTCTCTGTGAGCTCTTTCTTCATCTCCCTCCCTCTCTGAACCCTCCCCTCTCCCTCTTGCCCTCTCTCTTACCTCTTTCTCTTTCTCATCCTCCCTCTCCTTCTTGCTCTCTCTCCCACCTCCCCTTCATCGCTCCTTCCCTGTCTCTCTCTGAACCCCTCACACCCTTCATCCCTTCATCACACTCTCTATCTTGAGATTTAATGTAGTTTTGGGATGAGCTCTCCTACATTTTATATAAGGGTTCAAAAGTTCAACACAGCAAGTGTCTCATTCCAGCTCTGTAATAATGAGAGTAGATTCCAACAGGGAGTGAGAGTCCCCCCCCCCCGCCAAAAAAAAAAAAAACGGGGCAAGGACAGTGAAGGTTCACTATTGTGTCCGTTTGCTACACCAGAGCAAATTGATAACCGGGAACAGATTGCACCCTGTCATTCCTGATGCAGTGGCTCCGACACCAAGAAAACAATTACAAAGATGGAGAACCATGTATCCTACAATATGGGCATCTCACAGGGCTTGGCCTATCGTGGACTAGCAGCGATACACTTCAGCATGAAAAACAGCCCCAAGACCAAGGGTGTCCAGATGCCTTTGGTCACATAGTGTAGTTCTGTCCGTTATGCGTTTAATGTGTCTGTGCGTGTTCCCTAAAGACCAGGATTCGATGGACTGGGCATGTCTGAAATCGCTTTAGAACGGCAGGAGAAACCACTGAACGATATTATACATTACTCATTTTGTTGCCTAGTCACAAGCCAGAAAGTTACGGGTTTTTAAATCATGAGATCTGATAGGCTGGTGTGAAAAATGTCTCATCCCAGACAAATGGACACTGACGATTAGAAAACTCTCATCTAACATTTTCAATATGGCGTATAATTCGCAGAGACTTTACGCAGAGCAGGAGCGATAAGATGACCTGCACTTCACCGCTATGACTTGTGTGGTATTTATTAGCAAAGACCAGGCAAAGGTTTGGAACGAGGAGATACAAGTGGGTGTCTCAGTCTGGCCATCTGACTGAACTCTGAAGATGAACTGCAGAATATTCTGAATCTGATTAACATTTTCATGCTTTGTTTGTGCTAAAACTACTGTGGCTTCGGGCCAGCACAAATAGACTGCCCTATTGTTCTCATACACAAGTTATTTTATTTTATTTTTTTTTACATACATCTGGCAAACATTCTTACCTAAGGTGTGGTGACGTTTATGTGAGAACAAGAGGTCTGATAGCACACTCTTCTGGAGCACTTATGCTGAATCACCACTCAACCTTGACAGGAATAAACTATATCCTTTTTAAAAAGCGAATGTTTATCTCCTTCTCTTATTTTCACTGCACAACATCATTTGGAATTCCCACAAATATGTTAGCGATAAAATTTTTTATAAAATAGTTACGCTTTCTTTAAATGCAAAGGTCAAAACTGAGCAAAAGAGCTCATGGTTTCCTAGAAGCATTAGTCATCTCCTATTCGATTCCAGCTAAGGCTTCAGAACTTATTCCACAAGACCGTAAAATTAATGCTCCTCACGATGGAACAAATTGGTGATTATAACGTTTTGAAGAACGGTTTCCTCTGACTGATTGATTACGAACTGACTGAAGCCAGTCAGTTCGTAAGACATGAAAGCTATCTCTCAGTATCCTTCATGACAAGGATGATCCAACACCGGCTACATTTGTTAATTAATAGCAGTGAACTACTGATACATTACTGATATACTTGGATCAAATCCCACACTTGGATCAATGACGATGCCAAGGTTTTTTGTCACTAGTTTTTTTTTTTTTTAACTGTGGTACTGAGCAGCAAAAATCCCTGAGGTAAATTTGCACATTAGAAGAACCAAATAATCAGACTTTTATCATGTCTGATTTCATTTCATTATTGACATCCTGTTCACACACACGCACACACACACACACACACTCGGCCTCTGAAGGGCATGAACAGTTTTTACATTATTGATAAATAACCACAGGCATCAAAGGTTTTTACCATGGACACAGGTAATTCCTTCGTATAATGGCAGGGGTGGGAGGTGGGGTACAAAGAAATAGAAAATAATGTCATTTAAAAGTAATTTTCAGGCCTAACAATTTTTCAATGCATTTGGGTAGATGTTTCACTGAGATCCAGTATCACAGTAATTACAGAAAATTAGCTAAAAATGATTGTAATTACTGTGGCCAGGCCACTGGTAGAGTTGTGGATGGGTAGTTTATTCCAACAGTGTGGCCCTGCCGTGCCGATTGGCAGATATACAAGGGAAATGGAGCTCTCAATTAACTCATCACTGGCACTCGTTAACTGCAGCCTGAAATCAGTTAATTGGTAGATAAAAGTGCACCAGCCTCACACAAACTTGTGAAGTACCTGTGGCTAAGGGGGAGAAGCGAGGAGGGAGTGAGTGCTGGAAGGTTTTGTTCCTTTGAAGCAGGAAGTACAGACTGACCCTGGCCCTGAGTATTTCTCTAAACAAGGTTTTCCTTCCTTCCTTCTCCTCACGTTTTCAGAACCAATCAGAAACCAGTGGTAACGATGGACAGTGTTCGATCCGTGAAATAGCAGTTATTTATTGGTCAGCGGCATGTCATTTCCTGTTGCTTTCCTGCCTCTGTTCAGTCAGGTTTTCTTGGTAGCATCGCAGGAGTGTCAGAGGTGAGTTAAGAAGCTAACGGCCCACGGCTCAATACTTAGCTTATTTTAAGAAAACAAATACATTTGTTAGTGCATGCCTTCATACCACAGTCTGTTACAGTCTGTGTTTTTATCTGTACTTATTTTATGCTATGTATGACCCTATGCGCCCCCCCCCCCCCCCCCCTTTGAACTGTTTGGTGAAGCTGCAGCCCTCTTTTCATTTACATATGTGCCTGCACATGTGCCTGTGTTAACGACAATAAAGTTGAATTGAATTGAATTAATGAACAGCCAGTCATCTTAACAACCCTGAGCAGCACTCTAGCTGGGTAATAGCAGGACGGCTAATGGCTAACCGACATTAGTCTCTTGTGAATGGCGTGTGTATTAGCCTTGCTCCCGAGCCCGCACGGCAACGCCGTAATTTAATTCAATTTGTCAGGAAGCCGTCTTTAATCTCCGGCAGAACATAACGTTGTGGTTCCTCTTTAGCCACCAGCGCCTCAGAGGGCACGTTGCTCTAAAGTCCACGCTGATTAAATTGTCACAGCTCACAAACCGTACAGGGAAGTAAAACCGAGCACCCCCGGTTTTTACACCGTGGCTACATACTTAACGGCATACAAGGGATATTGCAAGAACAGGTCAAACTTGGATGGCACATTATTTTGATTTAACCGTTGACTGAGTGTTATTTTTTAAAGAGACACGCGGCAAAAATGAAATATTTTACTTGCATTGATAGTTGGGCAGTATATTTATTATACCTGTTTTATATCATAGTTAGTAAACTATTCAATTGATGATAATAATCACTTATTTTATTATTTTGTTTCTGTGCCGCAATATAATAATTCTCTCAGTTGCACACATCCATAGTGTCAGTGGTAGACACAGCAAGTGCACATATCTAGATTATAGCTCTAACCATACTTTGTATTTCTGTTGTATTTACAGATACAGTAATGCATGTATCAGATGGAGGTTTAACTCTAGGACCACGGTTAACCCAAAAAACAGAACACATCACATGTTAAAATAAAAGTAGCATTTTCTGCTGCTGTGTTATTGAGTTCAATTCCTTCTGGCAACCTGCGAACAGCCACTTCATCCCACGAGTGCTTCCAGATGGACTGGGACAAATATAGCAGCTGTTGTTTACTGCTGTCACAGTTTTTTTTTAAACCCAGGGACACTGTATCGAAATTATACAACACAGATACCACTATATCGCATACAGGCGCATTCTTGTTTTAAATACACCTTATCTGCCACATCACTCTGTTACGTGATGTTTATTACACGGTTATTACATATGTATTACATTGTAACAATGTAATTGCAGGGCAATGACTGGTCAGTTTGGTATCTAGGCGGTTATTGGACAGGTAGTGCGGGTATGTGCTCATCTGAATGGCGTTCATGGCCTGCGATGGCGTCAATGGCCCCTCCCATGCCTGTGACTGAGGGAGTATGGGAATGGAGGAAGGCGGCTGGGGCTAATGCAAATATTCAGAGATCCTGACCTCTGACCTCTGACAGAAACAAGTCACCAACACCAACATCAGAAAACAGCAACGACACAGGGCGACAACATACACAACAACAACAACAACAACAACAATGGGCAAGCGCAAACTGCAAGGCATGTTCCATTTTAAGTGGTTCGCTTTGGGGTGCTGTTGAAGGGGGGTGGGGCGTGTACGTCACATTTCGGATTTCTCCTTCATTGTGACCACTGGATTGGGCGGTTCTGTCCCACCGTGTTCAAACCAGTCAGAAAACCAGAAGAAGAAGAAGAAAAAAAAAACGCTCGTTATTGACCCAGAGTCGGGATGATTACGTCGAGCGAGTGAATCAATTCAAGGCGCTCTTGAGCGATTGCTTCTCAGATGCCTCCTTTATATCCGTCAGATCCACTTGATTTTCTGAGTCACCGAGCATCGCTCAGTTTCCCTCCTTTAAAATGGAACCCTGGGTTGATCTACCGCCCGCGAAAAAAACGTCTCCCATTCGTTAAGAGGAGGCCTATCAGATTCGACTGGACGGGAACCCGTCGCAAACAGTGTCCCGGAGCGAAGGCTTTCCCGTTAAAGATTCACATCTCGTGCTCGGAGAGGAGGAGATGGCGAGAAAATCGGGGGGGTGGGGGGGGTGGGGGGGTGGGGGGGGGGGGGGGGGGGCGGCTGAAATCTCGTTCCAGCTTGCTCCTGTTGGGAGAAAAAGGCAAATGCCTTCTCCATTAAGGGCCTGACACCTCCCGCGCTCGTCTGACAAATGGCTTTTTCTGCAGTGGCCAGACAGAGACAAAGACATCAGCGTGGGTGCGATTACAGCCCCCCCCCCCCCCCCCCCCCCGCAAATTCAATAATCCCGGCCCACCACTGTGTTTAAAGTGTGATTTAGCTGGTGCGATGGGGGCCCGGTGCTACGTTTTGACTGAGTTCTGCCAAGGCCTGGACCCCGATGGGTTTCCCCCTGCTTTTCTAGACCAGGGTGTGTGCATTACTGATGCATTACAGATGGGCTTATTATAGTTTAAAATGCTCACGTGTCAAAAATTAAGATCAAGATTAACATTAAACCTGTATTAAAAAATTGTATGTACTTTTGCATGAAAACTGAATCGTTTACATGAAGTTCTGACAAACTGAATGTATGAACTATGTTCAAAGTTGTATGTTTATTTAGTGCAGTAATTTGTAGCACTTCCCCCGCAGTTCCCCAGAAATAAAACCTTTCTTTAAATGATTACATGCAGAAGTCTAGATTTGCCTTTCACAATTCTGGTCTTTCCAGGGCAACTGTACAGTATGTAGGTAGATCAGTGACTGATTTAATCATGGAGGGAGAAGTTCAGTTTATCTGGGGACAAAGATGGAGGCTGTTGACATTCCCCCAAAGACTGACAACCACTTTAGGATGGAAACAGTGAGGGCAGTTGCTTTGCTCAGGGCTGTGGGTCACATGGGGCACACAGACTGCCACTGATTGGTTCCTGAGACAGGAGCCACGCCCCTTACCTTGTGGAACAGCTAGAGGAGTCCCCTTCTGGAGCTTCAGGAGCTGGGCAGCAGAACTGGTGCAGGACTGTCTGGTTTCTGTGGAGGAGAATAACAGTAAATTTAAACGGCCACATGACTCAAACTGAAGGTTTACATTGGTGAACTGCAATGATTTCACAGGAAAGTCTGGATTATACGGAAGGGAAAGAGGGGAGATAGCTGTAAAAACACTTTTTTTATGGAAGACAGTAGTTTAGAGGATGATTTGCATTTACTGATAGCGAGTACACAAAATGGCTTGAGTTAATCAGAAGTACGGAAGTTCTGTGACATTCGAAAAATTCAGCTGAAGCTGGTCTTAAGAATATGGCTGTAAAATTGACTTCACTTGCTCTGTGACAACAAACAGGCCAAGTTGACAAGCAGAGTTCAGCACAGGGAGAGCAGTGAGGAAAGCAGGAGATCAGTCGCTTCCAAATTAAAATGAAGACCGTGACATCCAAGGAGGCGCCGCGGCCCTTTTGCGTGGGTTTACAGAAAGCGCTGCATCTGGGGTTCGGCTGCAGATCAAAATAAATAAAGCGGCAAAGCACCCTGAAAGCTGGCTCCTCCAATGGCTTGTGTCTCCGATAGCTCATGTCTCCAAGAGATTATGTCTCAGAGAGCTTGTGTCTCCAAGAGCTAGTGTCTCTAAGAGCCTGTGTCTCCAAGAGCTAGTGTCTCTAAGAGCTTGTGTGTCCATCAGCTAGTGTCTCTAAGAGCTTGTGTGTCCAAGAGCTCATGTCTCCAAGAGCTAGTGTCTCTAATAGCTTGTGTGTCCAAGAGCTAGTGTCTCTAAGAGCTTGTGTCTCTAAGAGCTTGTGTCTCCAAGAGCTAGTGTCTCCAAGAGCTTGTGTCTCTAAGAGCTTGTGTCTCCAAGAGCTAGTGTCTCTAAGAGCTAGTGTCTCCAAGAGCTTGTGTCTCTAAGAGCTCATGTCTCCAAGAGCTAGTGTCTCTAAGAGCTCGTGTGTCCAAGAGCTAGTGTCTCTAAGAGCTTGTGTCTCTAAGAGCTGGTGTCTCCAAGAGCTTGTGTCTCTAAGAGCTTGTGTCTCCAAGAGATTGCATCCCCAAGAGCTCGTGTTTCCACGGCGATGACGAACGAAATCAAAAAAACAACCACAGCTCTGAGATGGGCCGGGGAACGGCGCCGCGGGCCACAAGCGGAATCCGAATCTCCGTCTCCGTGGCGGGGTCTGCTGGATCTCGCGCCCGCCGCGGGGGACCGGAGTGACCTTGACCGTCCCACCGAGAGCACAGGTGGCGCTTTTATAACGAGGAGAAAGGCATTTCGCGGACGCCCCCCTCCCTCAGTCATACGGTTCTGGTAGGGCCGGCCCCCGTTCCAGCATTCGTGGCGGATCCTATTAGCTCTGAGTCACACATTCAGAGCTCGCTTTATTCTACCGAGGCATGCAGGCGTTAAAAAAAAAAAAAAAAAAATCCGGTATTCACCAGGCACATCCTCATACTTTCCTTCTACGGTTTAAGTTATAATAGAAATATAAATCCCTGGTATAGGGGGAAAAAAAAAAAAAACAGTGCACTTGCACAGTAAAAGGAAGAATCTACAGTTTATGTATTTGTGTTCGGGTATTTATCTGGTTTCTCTCCTTTTTATTTTACTGTGTAGTAAAATTTAGTTAGAGACAATGCTTGGGCATTTCTCCTCTTTATTCAGGAGAGGGCGACGGAAATCAATGCAACGAAACAATTGTTGACTGAACACGGTCGACGCTGATTAATGTATATTAACCTCCTGTACGGAATAGAAAGGGGTCATTTGTGCTTTGAGAATTAAGCAGGCATGCCCAACAGAAAGCCCAATCGACTGCAGGAATATTCTTTTTTAAGTGAATCACTCAGCAAGCACAGTATTTTTTCTAAAAGGTTAATGAGCTCCTTTCTTGCACACGGCTTAACCGATGGCCCTGACATTGTCAGATGTGAAAACGGTGTGATTTTTTAAAGAACAATGAAACACCAGAAAATCAGAAGAAAGGTGTGCCCATTCCCTCGCTCCTCGTTTTCTCCCAGTCCCCCTTTTCCCTCTCATTTTTTTCTCAATCCTCGGTGATGAAACCGGGCGACGACAGCGGGGTACGAGATGGATTCGGAGGGTCTCTCCAGATTACTCATGTTGCCGTGGAACATCGTCAATAAACTGGCCCACCGGCGAGCCATCAGGACTTGGGTTTGGGACGGGGGGGGGGGGGGGGTAATTTAGCAAAGGGAACAATACCAGTGTCCAATAGCATCTCTAACAGTCCAGTCCCTCCCAGAAGACAGCTGCGCGTGACAGATTACACATTTAATGACCGTGGAAAATTACACCCGGGATGGATTTATTTTTTTATTTTTTTAAAATAAATCACTGGGTAATTTCACTCAGGCTTCCCAGTGGACAGGCCCATTCTGGATGTGTGTGTGTGAGTGCGTGCGGCGGGAGTGGTGGGGTTTGTGGCGATGGCTTCACCCCCCGCCCCCCCCCCCCCCCAACGACCCCCCAACCCTTGCTCTCACAGGAGGCACAAATTCACCACAAGAATTTCATTAGACAGGAGACGGGGGGGTGTTGGGGGGGAGCAGAGTGATGGTGGTGGTTTGGGGTCCTTCATAGACGCCGTGTGAAGCTGAATTCAAGAACTCCTAAGATAAGAACCCCACCATATATCCTCAGTCTGAACAACGGAAAGCCTCAGGCCATTTGCAACTGTAAGAACCGAAGGACGCGGCCAAATCAATTACCATCGTTAATGAGTCTTCTGATTGTGTTTTAATGGCCATGGCACAACAATGGGATTTTTTTTTTTTTTTAATTGCGACGGTGCAGAAATCCACCAAGGTGGCAGGCAGACAATGGCAGGGGAAGCCTCAGGGGCCAGATGAGGAAGCTGCACTGACACCGACTCTGGCTCAGGTACAAGGAATGGAGGGGAGAAATAAAACTAGTTTTGTTCACACCCGATTTATGAAGCGCACTGTGACAAACACGCAGTGCCGCATTCAAAAGGAAAAAAAAAACCTCTCGCTCCCGAGAGATAAAATGTTTTGTGTCACTTCCTTCTAGTGACGGCAGGCTGTACGCATCACATCCTGCGGGTTTGTTTGTCTGTGCCGTTTGCTCAGCGGAAAGTATAAACCCCGGTGACAGAGAAGGCATTTTGCGAAAGTTATGAATTATGCGTGAGCAGTTGATAGCCAGCAGAAAGCTTTCCGCCTTGAAACGACTGGGCTGAGCTGGATTAGAGGGCTATTTATTTTATTTATTTTTTTTTTGTTGCAGGTGAATTCACTGGCTCACCATCTGAGAGCAGGTTGAATGGTTTCATCTCGGTTCTCTGCTTTCTTTAATGCTCTGAAGAAGACGGCGAGAACGATGGAACAAATTTTGATTCGCCTCGAGGGAGACTCAGGTTAACTGACCCGACCGTATCGATCCGAGAAGCCGTATGAGAAAAGGTGGCTCTGAGGCATTAAAAAGTAAAAACACTGTTTATTTTTAAATGGCAAAAGTGCTGATATATAAATGTGCAGTGAAATGGTTTATTTATCCCTGCCATTAACATGCACATAAGCAAGTGCAATTATTTATTTAGGAATGCATAATTTAACTTGGAGCTGAATCGCTTGCCAAAAATAAATATGGATTAAATTTATTGTAATACTCAGATATGAACTTATGTGGAAGGCATACAAGAAGAGTACAGGAGTATATAGACCTTTAATTTAATGCATCAAAAATGCATTAAAAAATGTCCTGGTGCTTTTTCATGACATACCACAATGGTAAATGCATTTATGTGTGAACTTGTGAAATTAAACTCAATAATTCTTAAACAAACAGGGATCTAGAATAATGCTGTGTGGTTTTTACTGACACGTCATTCACCTGAACCCCTTTTGTTCTTGCCTTCATCATGAATTCTCTATTTGCAGGAGTGGTTTCACCTCATTACTGATAAACCTATTCCCTAAATGTAGGTCTAATTCAGTATGACCATTAAAGTTTTTAAATAATCTATTTTCTCTGCATTGCCCTGGAACAGAATTGCTTAAATATTAACCTTTAGACTGGCAGAAATTTATTACTGCTATGAACTTTTAAATTAGAGCACCATGAATAATGTAATTTTCTGCCTTTCCCAAGACATCTCTTAATTTTTGATTATCTTCAACTATTAAGTTCCTGCAGGGAAATAAAAACAGCTTGCAAGTTTTAAATAATGCCTTTCCTCCTCGTAGACTGAGATCTGAGATCATTCTGTGTTTCTGAGTCAGCAAAACAACATGATTATGTTTTAAAATTGATTACACCACATGACCATGGCTGGTATACACCAAATGCACATGGTGTAATTCTATAGCATTAGCCCGATATTTACTTTTTTGAACAGATAAAAAGGACACTCACTAACACACACACACTCTCTCCCTCTCACACACACACACACTCACACACACACACACACACACACGTCCATTTTATTTTATGAAAAAAAGTTTCCCCTAATTTCCACTGTGGAGGTCATACAAATACTGAGAGTTCCTGCAGGCACACTTTTATTTACTGGCATTTAGCAGGTGCTTTTATACAAACACAAGTGCAAAGATCAGTGATCGAAATGCAGTACTTCCCTAAGGAGCGAAAAGTATAGGCCCTAGAGAGAGAGCGAGTGCAAGAAGAGCAGACTCAATTGACAACTTGTCAACCACCCCATTGAACATCAAACTTAGGTACACAAGCACTGTGAGAACAAAACCACCCTAATGAGAATTAAACTTCATTAAATGAAGTTTCACAGCCCTAAAGTCAGACTGATGGGGATGACGCAAGCTCTTCTGTGTGATGAAAGCCGAGAGTTGATTGGTGACAGCATCCTCAACTGTCTGAGCTAAATATGTGAGAGGAGAGACTGGTCGGTATTTGTCAACACTAGAGGGATGAGGATTGGGTTCCTAGAGGGGGGATGGGGGGCATGAGCCTGCTTGAAGGATGAGGGAAGGCAGCTGGGGGGGGTAGTAGGGGAAGGCTTGAGAAGGACTTGAAAGATGTCAGCAACTCTCTGCTGAAAGTAGACAACAAATTCCCCCACAAAGAAGGTAGAAGGAGATGTGTCCAGGTGGGAATAGGTGTAGTACAGTTCTACACTATTTCCCCTAATGAACTGATGAACATTAACAAGACACCTGCACTAAGAATAGAATACGTCTCCACAAAAAGGTGTCATCCGCCCCCACTGAACATCAATCAACCCCCCCCCCCCCCCCCCCCCCTTTCACCCCCCAACCTCAAATCACCATAAAGATTACGGTAGGTTTTATGTGAACCGCGATATTATGAATTATTAATTGGGACTGAGGCAATAATCATAATCACGAAGGCCTGACCTTTCGTCCGGGCCGATCACAGAGGCGCTGACGCGCACCTGACACTAGAGGCAGCAGCGAGCAGCCGGCGCTCTCTCTTAACCACCTCCCCCATTCAGTTACTCTCACACCTGAGCTCCGTCCGCCCTGCACACGCACACGCACACGCGTGTTAAACTGAACGCTATAAAAACCGCACGGTGATACTCAACGAAATGAGCCTGTGATTAATTCGAGTCTCCTCTCCTGGCACCGGGAATATTTGGCTTATCTTTGGATGTGGATTTTTGGCTGTCGTCAAGTCGTTAAAACACGCAGACGTGAGTGTGACTGAGCTTGTCCTTTTTTGTAAAACACTTGTCACACCACATTAAACATTAAAATGAACAGAGACACCTGTTTGTCTCCGAGCAAAAAATTGATGTAAGCAGATAATATGGGTATTAAATCCACGGCTTAAAATTGTGTCCACTGTATTGTCTCTTATCTCTCCAGGTATTGTTCTTCTGATTCCAGTACCAAAGCATAGAAAACCTATAAGCTCCTGCCTATAAGCTTTTGCTTTTGGGCATAATAGTTTGTACTATTTCATGTTGTGGCTTCCTGTGTTTTCCCACAAATGTATCTGTTGGTATAACAACTATTTTTTTTTTTATAGAGAGGATTTCCTTCAGTTGCTTGAACCATCTTTGTGTGAATGCCTGGTTCACCTTGGTTATTTCTCAGAGAATTATTTCTCTCACAGTCATTTCTCTGGCCAGTCTGGTGTACTATTAAAGATAGCTCTAATGGGCAATAATTGATGGTACATTGATTGATTACCTCCACATAATTCTTCATTGGGGCATAGCTTTGTATAGCAGCCAAAATGTTAGAAGTATAGGAGAGTACAGTATGTGTTGGGGTGTTGCTCAGCTGAGAAGGCAAATGTTTTCTTTGACTATGATCCAATGACAAGTCCTGGATGTTTTTTTTGTTTTTGTTTTGTTTTTTTAAACCTGGCTTTTCATGACAATATTTCTAAACTAAACTGAAGGGCAGATGTTTCCTAGACCGACTAGGCAGTTTTCAAAGTCATGATGCACCAAAAAAAGGCTTCAAAATCTGTGCCAGAAATTATATGTGGAAAAAATGTTACATTTGTTCCAAACCAGTGAAGAGATCTGTGCATCCACTTCTGTATCAGTTGATATTCTCTGCCGGAGTTTCGCTTGCTGCAAAAACAGCTGACCTATTTCTTATATTCTCAGACCATTGGTGCAGCATCTTCTCATTCTTCACATTAAATAATTCATGTAGAGTGCATAATGGCCACGAAAGGTTAGAGCTTTAACAGGAAAGATGGCGCTTTTATTTAGTAAACTGCAGTCATACAAGACAAACAACCATAGAAATCGGAGCTGTCGGGTGACTGCATCACAGCCACATTAGCTTGCAGTCCCCACCTCCTCTGCAATCGTTGCCCCGTGTGATTTATAGACAAAGGAGCAAGTGAGTGCTTAACATTCATTAAAATCATAACTGCCTTTTTTTTCCGAACATATTTCTGGTCTAGGGGGAAATACGAGGTTAGAGTCAAGAGTCAGTCTGTGCTGGATTAGCTTAAGAATGGAGTCTTAAGGAAGGAAATCCATTCAGACCACTTCAGTGTGAAGCGGGAGCGTGGCTGTGTTTAATCATCCTGGCTCTCTATCCATCGGCGTTTAATCATCCTGGCTCTCCATCCATTGTCTGTTTTACTCTATTTTCGCCCGGCGATCAGTCTAAACCGAACGAGCCACCCGGTTGCCTCACAGACAGTGTAATTTAACCTGCTAGCTGTCTGCTAGGGGGGGGTAGAGGATTATCCCACTGACTGACTGCGGTAGGTGGAGCATAAACTGCTCACTCCCTGTCGTGAGCGGAATACGACTTCCTGATTGACGGAAGGGGCGGGGTTTAACATGCTGACTGAAAGGGGAGGGTTTTAACTTGATTGACTGAAGGGGTGGGGCTTAACATGTTAACTGAAAGGGGAGGGTTTTAACCTGATTGACTGAAGGGGTGGGGTTTAAACATGCTGACTGAAAGGGGGCGGGCTTTTAACCTGATTGACAGAAGGGGCGGAGTTTAACATGCTGACTGAAAGCGAAAGGTTTTCACCTGATTGACAGAAGGGGCGAGGTTTTAATATGCTGACTGAACATGCTTGCTGAGCTCAGAGAAGCGTGGGTTAGAAAGCGGTTTGAAACATAGATTTGGAAAGATCAGCCGCAGAGAGCACGAACACAAAGAGAGGACAAAGACTACGTGCCTGAGGGCCAGAGAGAAGAGAAAGAAAAAGAGAAAGAGAAAGAGAAAGAGAAAGGATACATCCATCCCCCTCCTTCTCCCCATGGCCTTTAAGCCCCAGCCTAAAATAGCTTATTCTGACTCACCCGAGTATATTATTGTGAGAGTCCCACTCAGGAAAGTCTCTCCCAGAACACAGCATTATACGGACCAGGGAGGGGGAAAAAATGCAATCACCGGATGCTCTTTGGAACAAATTTTACATAATTTGTTTGTTATTGAAGACGCTTTTTTATCAAGGTCAACTCAAAATGGAAATCATGTGATATGTTTTGTGCGAGAGTGGAGTCCTGAGCAGCGAGTGGGCCAATCCAAGCCACAGAGATCTTTCTCTTGCTCACAAACATCACTCACCGACAGGAGAATCGGCGGCGATGTGATCTATATGCCATTAAATGGGCTGTCGCAGAATAGCTACTCTCCAACACAGGAACATTTCTGGTGGCAGTACTGGAACAGAGCTTATATGAGGGACCACATGTACTCCAGAGTAAAATGTACTCTTAAGACATTTTCGGAAAAAAAAATAAAAAATCTAAATCATGTCATGTTTGGCCGAGAGAATACACAGTAAAATGTCCAGTGTTAATTCAACTCTTAACAGTGTTACTCCAACTCTTAGCTCAGTGTTAAAGCAACTCTAACAGTGTTAATTCACCACTTAACAGATTACATAATGGTCCCACCCTGGAACGTGACCGTCAGATTGAAACACTGTTAGAGTTGAATTAACACTGGACATTTTACTGTGTGAGACCCAGATGAGAACTGCATATGGAACAGGGAGCATCGACATGGCGGGGACCCCCCAGCTCAGGGTAGGGACATCCCAGAGCCCCCCCTCTTTTACAGACACGGTGTTTAGGGTTTACCAGGACTGTGCTTTAACTCACGCTTCAGTTCCCTCACACTCATCTGCACACTGAACACTGAGCACTGAGCACTGAACAGCAACAGCTGCTGAGAGTCTAAGCCGTTCCCCACTGTACCCCGGGCCTGTGTGATGCAAAACCAGGTCATCCAATCAGACGACGGATGGGGATGGGGGGGGGGGGGTGACACACCAGAGAGAGGCTTAGACGAAGGAAGTTTGCCAGAGGCGAGAGGAGCCTACGCACACTGCTTACGGCCTGCTGGGATAGATGTAGTCCTTGGCGTTGAATTAGTCAGACATGTTGTACACACCGACGCGAGTGTGCTGCACGCTCAGCAGTCCCAGCCACTCATCCCAGCCAGATGTTTCCGCCGTAATCTTCAGAGTGATGGTGAAAGTCACATGACCCGCTGACAAGCGGAAATCTCCCTGTTTGACGAATTAATCCGAACAGAGTTTTCCGGTGTTCAGGATCTGTGGCAAAGGGCAGCTAAATGACTGGACTTGGAAGGTGAGAGGCAGGAGGAGAAATTGATTGGATGTTTGCAGTCACCTTATCACCCGACTTCATGCAGCAGATGGGGTTTTGTAATTTGTCTTGGTCAAAAGTGCTTTGTGACCTCATGTTTCCTGGGAGACGGGCTGAGAACTCAGTCAAGAACAACTGTGTAGTGTCCTGGGTCTGAAGGTTATTTTAGACTGAGGGGGTCCCCCTTACTGGGACTGCACTCACGTATTGAATATACAAATTTATCCAGAAACGTACACAGTAAAATGTCCAGTGTCAATTCAACTGTAACAGTGTTCATTTAATTCAATTCTTAACAGATAACATTTGGTCCCACATTCCAGAGTGGGACCGGATGTTATTTGTTAAGTGTTGAATTAACACTGCTCGAGTTGAATTAACACTGGACATTGTACTGTGTAATATAAAATACTAAACAACAGCCCCCCCCCCCCCCCCCCACACACACACACACATGCATTTTTTATCCCCTCGCTATACATGCGGTTGTGCATCCTGTGTCACACTTTCCTCTCCCATACCCACAGCGGCAGCTGAAATGGAGAACAGGTATGTCCTGCAACAATAAGGACTGATTATTTGTAGGCCTGTGCCTCATCATTAGGAGAAACCAATGCTATAGACTACAGAGGGGTGGTGACATTCCGACACTTTATCAGTACCCATTGATGCTAACACTTTTTATCAAGAGAGTAATTATTTGCATTGTGTTCACCAGTGCCTTGCATTCGAATGGGCGACCTATAAATAGATGAAGACTTAAAAGCACAGTTTAATGCTGCAATCAAGCCAGGGTTTTTTGCAAGGAAATGCCAGCATTCTCGTTCAGGGACCGTTCCATTTAATATCCTGCATCACATACTGTAGCATCACTTGCTATTGACAGGGACAATACAAGGACAATATGTTCCAGCCTACAGCGACGGGTTTATGGTATTTGTTTTCCTGTCTGAGTAAGGTCATATGTACATGATATGCGTATTCTACGGGCTAAATCCTGACCTTTGACCTGGAGAGATTAGCACCGGGCCAAATGGCACATTTTAAAATATGGCTCTTAGCGGCAAAACATCAGCTCTCAGGGGTATTAAGCTGAATCAGGCGGCTTGAATGAGGAAAGCTCAGTTCTGAGACCTCAGCTTTCCACGCAGCCGCGTCGTCTCTGTAAAATGGCCGAACTGTTGTGGGTCGGACGTGACGCAGATCGCGTGAGACGGCCGCTGGCTCGCGGCCCGATAAGGGCGGTCAGAACCGTTCCCGTCAGGGATACGGCACCACACTCAAGGGCCAGGGCGTGAGTCACCGGCCTAAAAATACCCCTCTGGCCTTCACCTGAGATTAGCGACGCGCGCGGCTTTTGTGAAGCAACGATACGGAACGAGCGACAACAAAGCCGTTGATCATTTAACGGCAGTAAAACTGAACGTTGTCACAGCAACATGATGCTAGCCCTGCATCACCTCCAAACCAGAAATAAGTAACTTTGTAGATGTACAGTAAAGCATCAAAAGCATCTAATTGGTTCTTCCCAGAGAATGTGGCAGTGGCTCTTTCTTCCCAATTTCAAAACTAGTTTTCCTGTGGATGGCATTCTGCCTGTGCCCACATTTAGCAAATTTGGCAAAGGGCATTTATTTGATTTCAATTCAAGAGTCTGACAGGACATGGCCCCAAAGGTGTCCAGTGTGAATTTCTGCAGCTGGGAGGGAGAATCGGTTCCTCGAGTCTAATCTGTCTCTTCTGTGCTGCACCAGCGTGGAACACGCTCCCAGGGAGAGCCGTGTAATGGGCATTTTCTGAACTCCTGTTTTCAACCAGGAAGCATTTTATGACCCCAGGGTCCAGGAGAGTATGTTGTGTGCTACTTCCTCCATTTTAGCAATCCTTCTTCTTGAAATCAGCAGATGTGGTGTAAGGAAGCATGTGATTTGGTTCACCAATATTAGCAGGCCTTGGTTCTTGGTACTTATATTACTTATACTAGGTATGCTTATATTCCTTCTCTGACCAGAGAGGCACTCATCCTAGCCAGAGTCTGCCGGCAACACAGGCTAGGGGACAGTCATTAAACTCCAGACACAGACACTTTTCATGTGTTTCCGGTTTAATGAGCCTGTCTGTCGCCTTCTGCGATGAGCACAGCTCAGATGTGAGGGTCACAGCAGCTCAGCACTCCCCCTCTTGTTCACTGACTCCAGCTCAGTTTAGCTTGTTTGTGATGTCACACTGCAGGTTCCTTATTCTGCTCGGGATTGAGCGGACCGTCCAATCAAAAGGAAAGGCATCACATCGACAAAAAAAAAAAAAAAAAAACAAGCTTAAAAGCTTTTTTTTCCTCTCTCTCTCAGATTCCTGCTTCAAAGCGGTCCGTCCCGTGATCCTGATGCTGGCAGTCATAATTGGGTCAGTCCCCTATCCTCCTGTTTTTCTTTCTTTTTTTTCTTTTTCTTTTTTTTTTTTTTACAGTTCCGCATCCCTCTTCAAAAGCTGAGCTGAAAGCAGGCAGGTTTCTCAGGCAATGTCTGTCCCTGATACTTGTCTTCCCGCACTGTCCCTAAGCCTTCATTAAAATACAGAGCGTTAGCACGGAGGCAAGGGGAGAAATGGTGACAGTTCAAAAAATGAGAGGCTCGTAAAAAGCTCAAAACGAGCTGTTGCAAAAACAGAAGTGTGAAACGAACAGTGATGTAGCGTTTGAAATAGGCCTGCTGGTGGTTTAATTACGAAGACGTGTTGAAAAAAAGTGTTCCAACGGCAAACGGAATCACCCGAAAACATTCCACATTCCACAACCTGTCTGCGGAGGGTGCGATGCCTTCCGTTTCAGCATCGACGAGCAAACAGTCACGCTTGGAAATGCCTTTAAAGGTTCCCTGAAATCAAAATCCCCCAGGGCGAGGGGGGTTTCCGAAAATCGTCATAAAGATTCCTGTAAACAAAGCTATGGTACAATAATAACAGTGGAGTAAACAAGCGAGGATTGTGCATAGCGACACCCTACAATCTGTAATCTTCGAAATGACAGATACTCTGCTCTGCTATACTGTCATCGCACATAAAATGAAGCCATAATAAAAATGAAAAGGTAATAAAATGGAATATCCGGCGTGCGTGTGGTAGATGGCCTGCGACGTTCTGATTAATTTCTTCTGACAGCCGTTGAATTGTTTTTTTTTTTTGTTTTTTTCCATCTACTAGAAAATATGGGCAGGAACGATAACTCATCATTTCCTGTTCCACAAGGCAAAATCAAGTGCCTGTCAGTCAGATTGAATTGTATCTGCGAAAATAAAGCAGAACAAAAATGTAAATTTGATAGCACGCTCCTCACCAGCCAAATTTTTTGTATACATCTTCCAGGCAGAGTGCCACATTTCATACTTCTAATGATATAAAGGATATAAACTGGAGTAGATGCCTACCTTCTACCATTAGCATCGCAGAAAGCAGATGGAAATACAATACGGCGAATTCAAAAGTAAATAAATTCTCTGGCACTTGTGCTGCATCAGGGAATGCATAATTTACCAATGAAAAATTATGCATCAAAGGGATTTGATCTCCACCCAGTAATCCAGAATTAACACACTAACGACCCTCGGCAACAAGCAAGACACTCCCATTTAGTGCTGCGTGCATGCATGATGTTAATTCCAGTTTAATGTGTGGGCATACACTGGTGTGTGTGTGTGTGCGCGTGTGTGTGCATGTATGTGTGTGCGAGTGTGTGTATGAGTTCGCACACATGCGTGTAAGTGTGTGTTTGTGTGTGCGTGCGTGTGAATGTGTGCGCACACGTGCGTGTAAGTGCGTGTATGTGTAATTTTCGTTCCTGTTGGGGTGGATGTGAGATGGGGGTAAATGGGCGGGGGGGGGGGCATGAAGCGCTGGGCCAAAACATTATTTATGCCGTCAGAGATTTCCTTTAAAGGTGCCTTGGGATGTTCTATCTCAAAAAAACAACAACAACCACAACAAAAAAGCAAGAGACATCCTTCCTGTGGCCGATCCTGTGATCTGTGTACACTTCACCCAATTAAAAACGCTCCCCAGTTCATTGCCAAATATGCATTGATTTTTTTCTCTCCAAAACAATCTCAATCTCCAAACCTCAGGCTCCAATTAGATATGTCTGATTAATGGCGTCTGTGGGGCAAAGCACTCACTGTTTCAGAGAAAGGCCCCGGGTGCCCTTTAACGAGGGAAGGACGGCAATAGATCAGCCGCGGGGAAGATCTGCGCCGCGGTTCGCTTCTTATTTCATCCCCACTGACCCTTCAAGGTTCTCTTTTTGCTTTCAGCACGGACACTACTGTGGCACTCTCTGCATCAGAGTGATCATCTTCCGAAAGGGCTGTTCTCTCAGGCCATTCATTCCTGAGGAAGCGCTTTGTTTTCATCCAAGACAACTTCTCCGCGAGTGAAGACGGTAGTAGCGCTTCAAACGTGTTCCGGTAAAAAAGCGATGCCAGGATTTACTGCGTTTTAACTGGCTTCGGCCGCCGCGAGTCTGACTCCAACCGACCAACCGGAGGAGACGTAGAGCTCCGGATGATGCCGTGTCTCAGTAATGGGGCTGACAGCCGCCAGTCCTGATTCGCCGAGGGAGAGAACCGGCGCGCCGTGATCAGGCACGCTAATGACGGAGTTTTGACGGAGACGCGGTGTTCCCCTCGGTCACAGAACGGTGTTCTCATCCTTTGTTCCATCTCACTCCGATTAACCGAGCGCCTGGACGTCATTGCAGTGCACGGAACTCCTGTGTGTGAATGAGTGAATTCATCGTACAGAACTTTGGTATGGTTGTAGTTGCTGGAAAAAATAATGCATTAATGCAGTTCCATTCACCATTTAATGTCTAAAGAGGACTCACATGGATGCCTCAGCTAGGCACAACCGATAATGAGTTGCAATTTCTCTCCAAAATAGCGGTATCCTTGCCAGACAGTGGACAGGCAGAGCCCCTCAGTCAAGGCAACACCTCTAATGGGATTTAACCCTTTGAACAGCATGTTTTTTTTCAGAGTTAGTCAGTCAGTGTTAGTGTTCAGTGTTCTAGAACTCCATTTCCACTTTCGATTACCAGTAGTGATTGTGACATCAGCATTGTTCAGTTAAGAACGTTCCAACGCACATATTTGTGATCTCACACCTTAAAGGGTTAAATACCCAGTGGCTAGGAGGGTGGAAAAAAAGAGGAAGGTTCTTGTCATGCTTCCTTTTCACTTTGAAGTCTGCTGGCAGGCCAGAGCCCTCCCTTCCTCCTTGAGCATGGTGCCAACGCCGCCTGTGACTGCTTTAACATTTGCCTCCAACTGCGGGCAAATTGCATACCTGGCATCGCAGGGTCTTGCAGATGTTCCGCTAATCTCCTCTCAAGTGGTGCCAGACTTTAAAATAAGCATGCGTGCACCTCCAAAGTCTCAAGTGCACCAAAGCTGATGTGCCAGTCTATTATTTAGTGCCTCTGCGCCGGAAACAAGGCTCATGGTGCATGGTGATTCAGTCTTTTAAGCATGGTGAGCTGAGCCTGGCACATGTTTCCCTGTTACGGTAAAGTGCTATTTCTGGCTCCTGACAGATGAACCAAAGGGCCCAACCCCAATTTGACAGGAGAATTAGAGAGGCCAGAACTGCAATGAGCAGGACGAGAGCACATACATGGCACTGAGGCAACAACAATGTGCTTGGGCCCACTGAACCCCCCCCCCCCCCCCCCCCCCCACCATTCCCTTGGCTAAGTTCCCACAGGGCCTTGTGTTATTGGTTATGAGCCTCAAGCTGACATTATCACAGGCCTTGGCCTGGCACAATCCCTGTGGAGTCTGTGTTTCAGTTACAGCGCCAAATCAGGTGCAAACGAAATGCTGACACACCCGCCCCAGAGGGCCTATGGCCTGTTCGTCACGCATCCCTTGTGAGGTCATGACTGGAGGAGCAGACGAGGAACGCTCTCATTGGCTGCAGCTACGAGGGCACATTCACAGTGCTACAGGTCGTGTCATAGCATAGAAACAATTGTCGCGGATAATATCTGCGATGCTTGGCAAATGCTTTACTTTTGCGTGAAGCTAAATAAATCTTTGAAGCTGAAAACAGACGCAAATAGCTTGCGGGTTCATTGTAAACCACATATGTTTCCCTGGATGAGGACGTGCGTGCAAAAGAAAATTACCAACGAAAAGGCGGGAGTGGAGTAATCCTTCGTTTCAGACAAGATGTGCTCTGAGCTATTTCCCTGCCGCTGCCGCAAAAGAAATAAATAATCCCAACCTCGCAGTAACGCAGAGCCAGAAGCCTCCGGGGGCGGATAGCCCTGTACTTAAGGAAAGCAATCTGCGATGATCAAATTATTTTTCACGGACCATTGGAGCAGGAGTCAGATTCCCATCAAAGCGAGCCCTCCTCGGGAAGCCCTCGCTGGTATTTTGGAGACCGCTAAGCCCGCTGGATCCCTGAACAGTACGTGGCATCCGTGTGTTTGTCTTCCTCCCTAATAGATACGTAATCAGACCTCAGGGACCCAAAACCGGGGAATGCCATCGTTTAAAAAAAAATTTAAAAATGTTTTACTCCTTCTTGGAAGAATCAATATGCTGAAAGCAAATTAAAAATGCTTTTTTTTTTACGAAGTGTAATTGTTTAATATTTTGCAGGAGGCTGTTGAGTCCTCCATTGCTCGCACTCTAGCCTACTCTTTGACACAGTTGGGGTTAGAGACTGGAGCGAATGGAGACTGCAGTCTACAGCACCACGGACAGCTCCCAGAGGCCTTCAGAGGCTATTTAGTGTCATGACTATTGACTTCAAAAAAATTAAAAGGGCCAAGTTACTTCAATTAATGTAGGAATACTTGGATATCACCTCCTTTTAGTCTATTCCAGAAGACAACTGAGCAGCAGAGTCACAACACAGCATTATTTTATTTAATTGAAAAACATTTATTTGATAAACTTTTGACAAATTTGGGAAGTGCATTCAGCCAACGGTATTGTACTTTTGTTGTCGTTGTTACCATAGTGATCTCCACGTCAAGACACCACGTGCTCACAACACTCTGCCTCTCTCCGGAGACAGTTTTTTTTATTATCAAACAATCTCTGCTCTCTCCATCTGGCGTCACTGCCCAGCGATTCCTGTTTATATTGTTGGAAACTGCAAGCCTGCTACAACCCTGCTACAAGCCGATCGATTCCCGACGTCCGCCCGCCCGCTCCGACACTTTCATTCAGCCATTAAGTATTTACTACAGCGGGCAGCGAAAACGGCGCAGGATTTAACTCACCGGGAGAAATCGATTCATCGCCAGCTTAATACAAACCTTTTCGATAAGCTCATTGCATTCACATTCTTAAAATGCAGACCTCTTTCTGTGCACGCTGTTGTACTGATTGCATTCGTGACTAAACAGTTTCAGTCATCATATCACATGAATGGCCACTGCAGTTACAATGTTGAAGGCGCGCGCATGGCCAAAACCGAGGACACAGTTAAGTTTTGAGCCCATCAACAGCATTCCACAAATGGTAGTAACCGTAAATGGAAAAGGGAGGGGGGGGTGTGGACACTCATACCTGACAAAAAAAAATCAATCCCCTGACATGTAGTCTATCTGCGTGTCGTGCAGCCTTTCCCCTGCGCGAGACTATTCGAAGCGGTGGAATCCCGTGGAGACTCCCGCTGGGAGCGCAGCTAATGATCTCTCCCTGAATATCACCCATCAGCGCAGGAGTGTACTGCATCATCACCCACCGAGCGAAAAGCTGCGGCTCAGCCCCTCACAACGGACCTGGCTAACAAGACAAGGCTCCTCACTTCATTACGCCATTCACTGCAGCTTCAGTTTTTTTTTTTGTTTTTTTTTGTACTTTTTTTTCAAAATGCAGAGGACAAACCCCACGAGCGCAGGCATGATATGTTTAGCTTTGACTAGCAAGCACACAGCTGGATTATCGAAGGCGGGAAATAGTCCTCCGGTGCGTCGTGTTTATATCCAAATCGTGACGCAGTCGTTGAAATTTTTTCCGCACATGGATTTTCGCGTCCTGATGTTGATCTGCAGCCTCATTTCCAGTTCCTAACGGCGTAAATTGCTAGTTCATAAAATATTCCCCATACTGACAGCAGAGCTATTTTAAGGAGAGGAATGGGCTACTTATATTCAAGCAGACTCGCAAGCGGGTTTTTTTAAAGTCACTTAGGCTAGCTCTTATAAAGTGGCCTGTTCGCACCCTATTCCTGCTGATATTGTCATTTCAGAAAAAAAGTATTAAAGCTTGATTAGTAGAATTTCACGTCAGAGTAATTGAGGTTAACATGTTTTATTTATACTTTTATGCAGCTTTTTTGAATGCACATACATTCTTGTTAAGTGTTGCAATGAATCCATGAATATACAGTTTATGTTTATCTTATAATGATTTTGTAATGCTATAGTGGAACTTTATTTTTTGCTATGTTACATATAACCTGCATACAAGTGCGGTATAAGGGATGGAATATGATTTGACAAAGCTATTTGTGTCTAGCCTTAATACAATTGGTTTAGCTTTGGCGCTGAAGAAAAACATTTCCCATTTTAGCTCCAGAAAGGTCTAACTGATCCAACGGAGTGCTTCTGGAATCCGGCTCTATGATGATCAATGGCAGAGCTATCCCATTTGTTTCCACCACACCGCACTAGCTCAGGAAAATAATTATGTTATCCTAGCTCTATAAATGAACGAAGTGACGCAATGATATGATAATCTATACATATGTCAAATTAATAAATCGGTGAGTAACATGTTTTCAGTGCTCTAAAAATGCCATTACATCAAGCAAGAGTTTCTTTTCGTTTCTGCTGTATGGTGCACAGCCAACAGAAATAAACACAGCTCACGTGAGTCTTATTATGAGCACGTTCTTCAGGTAAAATCGAGGCGTTAAAATACATTTCATCACTATGCCCAAATGAGCAATAATCATCATGTAATCGTTGCGCAAGTACAACTTTTATACTTTCATAAAGCAGATAAGATGCTAATCCGCCAACCTCTTCAAAGTGGTATAATTCGAACAGAGACCTAGTCTCAAATATTCAAACTGGAAATATGCATGACCTTTAAAAAATAATAATAACTTCAGAGAAAAATTAAGCCGCTTACTCTGCTTTCCTGGTAAGTCCCACCGACCTACAGAGTGTCGTTGGCGTCTGCGGTACCAGGGACTTGCAGCTGGGGCTCTTTTTGTCCTCCTCGGCGGACTCGGGGCTTGATTTCCCCGGCTGCGCGGACGGAGGGGAGGTGGGCACCAGCTGCAGCTGCTGCGGCTGATGAGTTGGTGGCGGAGGCGGCGGTTGCTGTGGCTGTGCCGGCAGATTTTTCACCTGCTGCGGAGGATGACCCGACTGGGTCGCGGTTTTATTCGCGGGGTGCTGATGCGCGAGGACAGGCGGCTGCGGGCTGGAGCTCGGCGGGGAAGGGTGATGGTGATGGTGGTAGTGATGCGCCGGGTGCGGGTCCTTCAGCTGCCGGTTCTCGCCAATTAGGTCTTCCACCTTCCTTTCCAGCTCGTCTATCCGCTGCCTCTGCGTCTGGATCAAACTCTGCTGGTTCTGAACGATGGTCGTCAGTTCTTTCAGATAGAGGACAGCTTTCATTGGATTATCTAACAGGCTCTCCATGCCTGTTATTCGAGGGTTTAACGTGTTATTGAAATCTGTGTTTTTTGTTCGCCACTCGTCGTCTATGTGTGGAGTGGATCGAAGATGCTCTCCGCGACTGCCAGACGTCTCTCTGTGCGAAGGCGCTGGAGTACCCTGGTCCCTCTCCTTGCCTACGCGGTGAAGACGATGGAAATGGTACTGATGCGAGAGATCAACACAAGACCGGATTGGATGACGGGCTGAAGGAGAGGGATGATGTCAACACGTACAATAGTGCGGTCAGCCTGCGTAAAGTCGTTAACCCTTTCAGCTCCGGCATTCCTTTTAAAAAGTTGCCATTGTGTATAGCACCCATTGTTGAGCATTTTCACTTATTGCAGATCAGTCGCAGTCGTACAATGACTGCAAAATGGCCTGTGTTTATATAAATTAAAATGCAACCTTAAAGGTGGAATGGAGTATCAAGTGAAAAAAGACAGCACTATGTGCGATTCGACAGGACCGTGATGTGGAGGAGAACTAGGAAGAACAGCTGTGCCTATTTGGGTTTAGTGGAGACATAAGACCATTACTGAGCCATAATTGGGCTGCTGATGTTAATGCAGTATCAAAATAACTGCCGTGGAACATAACGTTGAATTAACTGGCATCTGACATAGCACTGAAATCAGCTGTGGCAAACATAACACTGAGATAACTGTTTCCTTTCCTAACACTGAAACAGTGGGTGTCCAGATAGCAATGCGATAAATGCCGTCAGTTTTACAGTGAAGTAATTGGTGTTGAACACTGAAATAACTGCTGCTACAACACTGAAATAACTGCAGTTTAACACAAGCAGAAAAAAACTGCTTCTCGTATGAGGGTAATGGAATGTGACAAAACGCCAACCACCCATGTATAATATTTGCTGTACTTTTAAATAATACTGTATTCATTGGTAGCTAAGATGACATCTAAGGACATCTAACATATTGTAAAATGGAAATGTTCTGTTTAACACAGGACTGAACAAACTGGGGTCTGATATTCAACTGTAACCTGCTGCTGATTCAGACAGACAAGTAATTAAAAACATGGAAGGATCTGTCTCACTGTAAGTGCTTTATTCTTCTTCTTCTTCTTCTTCTTATTATTATTATTATTATTATCATCATCATCATCATCATCATCATTGTTGTAGATATAGTACTATTGCAAATTATTATTACAGTATTATGGGTGTAAGGCATCAGCCTTCAGTTTTGAGAGTGAAATCAGTCTCTGGAAAGCTGCATTGAATGTGCCTGTCCTCAGTGTTTGATGTTGTTTACCTCGCATGCCAAAACTGCAAGTTGCCTCATGCCAGGTCTGAACAGACACTACTATAAGCTTGTCTGTTGTTATCTATTGTCATCTGTAATTGTCCCAGCCTTTGCCCTAGTGGACGGCCATTATGTGCCAGCATATTAGCCAAAGAAAGGATGTTCTTGTTTGTCTGAAAAGTCTGTTTGTGCCTTCCTTCTTTAGAACCTACCACTGGCAAGGGGAGAAGCCTGCAAAGGGACATGAAAAGGTAGTCAAGCTGCGATTTCTTGCTGTGTTGAGAGCCAAGCTCCTGCCGAGAACTGGTGTGCACTGAAAGATATTAATGTGTTCACAGTCCCCTATTACTGATTATGTCGCAAGCGTGCGTGCATGCACACACACATGCACGCGTGCACAGACACAAACACACGCACGCACACACACACACAGTCACACAAACATACGCAAACACATACAGACCTAATGATCATGCATACAGTATGTACACAGACACACACACACTCATAAACATGCACACACACAGACAACATACAGACATGCACACACACACACACACACACACACACACACACACACACATAAACATGCACATACACACAGACAACATACAGACATGCACACACACACACACACACACACACATAAACATGCACATACACACAAACAACATGCAGGCATGCACACATGAATCCCTGTGCACACACACACACACACACACACTGCAGATCAGAATTCCTAGGGCGGGGGAAGGGACACACATAAACGCCACAAGAAGTAAAAACTATTGACTTCTCTCCCTGGGCAAGGGCAGTGTAGGCATTAGTGCTCTCAGCAAAGGTCCGTGATTTACTGAAGACCATATGATAGATCATACCAAGAGTACACTGGATGGCCTGGATCTTATATAAGAAGCAATATTCTCTTGACATAATCTTGCCACTGGCTAAAGCAAGCCGGAAGGCTTGCTTTGTACCTCAGTATCTTTAAGACACATATTCCCATGAGAGTTAAAGAATGAACCACTTGGTGGTAAAAGTGAAAATTCAGTACAGAAAAGGTCAAGAGGCAAAATTGCGGATTACATACTTACAGTGTTTAAATATGGAGTGTTCATTAAAAGGATATACTTTTCTTTGTACAGGATTAATTTACTTGTAATCGTGTTCATAATTAGGCAGGGATTTAATTCTGCAGTTACTGCTGTGTGGTTCTTTCCTATATGTGGAATGAAAACACACTGAACGTGAGCACACTTGGATTCTGCCACTTAACAGGACTGCCTAATCACAGTGCGCATTTTTTGCCCAATCCAACTGTGCAAGGCAAACCTGAGGGCCCGTCCTCTGAGAGCACCCCCCACCCCCCCCACCCCCCCCCCCCCCAAAAAAAATGTTATCACTTGTTATCAGAGCTCTGTAAATCCCGAGTGATTTGATGGTTGAGTGGTTTAACCACCATGCCAGCCTCTGTGGTACGGGCCAATGCCATTGGCCCTCAGATAGAATCACATCCATCATCCCGGCTCTGCTTGCTGTCTGACTATCAAGCAGCTTCTATCTGCCATCTGACGGGTGTCAGCTTTGGCCTGGGGTGAGGGGCATTCAGGAAGGGATGGCACTTGTAATTGAGGTCTGCATTTTGCAGTGAACTCCAAAAGCACAGATCCTCGATGATTGCGGGGTTAATATGTTCAGCTCTCTCAGGCATCACCCAGGAATGGCAGATACAGATTTTTATCCTGACTCTCCCATCAATCTGCCAGTTGATGTTGTTTCCTTGGATGGATGGACCTCTGCTTACAATAATTCATCATTTCACTGTTTGGTTCAATAGAATGAACCAAAATGGCAGCTAGTGATTTTATTTATTTATTTATTTATTTTTAGTGGGAGAAGGGAAGAGACCAAGGTGTTAACTAATTCAGTGTTTAGTTAAATATTTATATATATGGATTGGTCCATCAATTATTTTTGTGGTGGACATAAAGACAAATACTCCAGGCACTGTGAGATGGCCCTGTGGCTTTGACAAACAGTACCCTATATAACCACTAGATGGTGTGAAGACCAGAAAGGTAGTCACAGCCACTGCACAATGCTTGATCAGATCCTGCTTGCCAGATTTACTTTGCACCTGTTCAACAAGAGCCATTTGGTGTAATGGTTGGAGTAGATGGTGAAAAGAGTTAGCATGGTAGTTAATTGACACTTCATACTGAGAAATATACCCGTGCTTTAGGGAATGGAGCATACGTGCCTGTAGTCATGGGTGATGTTACTGCGGGCTGAAGACGTCTCCTATATGTACTGTACAGGGCTAGAAAGACCTCCTGCTGTTTCTCCTGCTATTTAAACACAGGGGACTGAAAGCCGAACTGACACCGTGCCAAATCCATCTCCTTTGAAATTTATATTTAAACTAATCCCTCCGACACAGGTGTGCCCACATCTAGTTTCTGCTGCCAATCCATTCCCTCATTCGATTTTCCATTACCGCTGTCAGATCAAGCCAGGAAGTGGCCATGGCACAATCCATGCACTCCTAAGAAGATTGCCTGCCGATATCACTGCCCAATGCTTGCCAACCAAATAAAGGCCATTCCAAATGAGCTTGATTTTAATAAAGGCCGGGTCTATATTTACAACCGTGCGCGATGCTTTGGAAGCAAAACGACACGGCAAGATGACGTGTTTATATTTAGACAAAGGGGAACGTTTCCTCCTCCATATACGTCTCTTAAACTAATGGAAGCAACAGACATAAAACACTGTGGATGCATTCCTCCCAGCCTCGAGGCAAACACCTTCCACACCAATGAATAAATGCATAAGAAATCTCCCTCAAGATTTCTCTGTTTGAAGTTTTCTATTTTTACGCCCGTATTATCAGAGGACTGGGGAGATGCAGACGGTATAGAAAATGAGTGCTTTTATGCACGCACTGAAACAGGGGGGGAAAAACATTGTCCCTCTGTCTCTATAACTCTCCATAGGTAAATTGGGCCGCATCAGGCACATTGAAATCTGGCAGCTGTGAATCAGCATAAGCTATTTCTTTTTCGTTTATTTTGCAACTGCGGTATGTCAGTGTTCATGTTTGTCAAGAGGATGTAAAATTTTTATACGCAGCGCGCTTCATTCGTGATGTCACAAGGGGAGACGAACTGTCCAAGCGAAAACAGATGATCACTCTTGATGGCAGAGTCAGATGCCTGTTTATTGCTTTTTGCATCCTGTCACAGAAATGAAAAGAAAATTATTTAATTGCTACATTACTTGTTCTGAGCAAGCATTCCTGTATTTAAATGGGTCTTCTCATCATGCCTGTTCAAATGGGAGGTAATTAATTTCTGCATCTAATAATGCAAATGCATTCTCATCACAGGCCTGGCCTTAACTAAGCAGAACATGAGATAATTTGGTGAAACAGAGCGTAAAAACATATTTACAGCAGAGTAAATCATAGGCTAAGACAGGAAATTTTTTCCCCCTAAAATCCATTTTAAAACGAATGCACACAATGCCTGTTGCCGATTCAGAAGGGCAAAGCTCTCAAAAATGTATGTGACCTGGAAACTCGAAGACTATTGAGAAGAAACAAAAAACAGTCCTGTTCCCCATTACATATTCTCAATATCAATGCAAAAAAAACAAAAAACAAACAAAAAAAAAACAAGAACAGTAAGACTGGTTTTGGGTGAATTTCAACTGCGCATCCTCTTGAGTTCTTGGTGCTCAATCTTACTTCAGAAATACACTTGACAAGGTCGCTGCTTTTCAATAAAACATGAACAAGACAACTGCAAAGATGGCTGACTGTTGCATACTTAAGTAACAAGGCAGGAGAGGCTGTGCTGTATTGTGAGTATAGTCGCGAATGAAGGGAGTTACATATTGCCGTACAAAAATATTCTGCAATAAATTGAGTAATACGTTTGAATAAATGGCACTCCATGTATAATATTAATACTGATCAAATTTAAAACTGAGCAACAGGCTCCAATTTGGTGAAAGCGTGGACAAAATGGCTTCTAAAACTATCCATTTGGTTGATAATGAAGAATCAAAAGACAAAGAAAATGATATGTCAAGCTTGCCTGTTAAAACAAATCAACATGTGTTGGGAACTATGGGATTGCAATTGTGGTTGGAACGAAAACCAACATACACAGAGTTTGAAAACCACTGGTCCGATACATAAGCAACATTTTCTCAGGTATCCCGACAGGGACTGAAAAGAAAACATAAATTCGATTGTAATTCAAAGGGACAGCATACGCAATCTTGTCTTTACAATAGAATTAGCCGAAACATGTAAGGCGGTAGGACCTCGCGGAAATACGCGTGAACACTGGGTATTGGAGCGCGTGAGAGGAAGAAGTTACACGCACGTAAACATAGTGGCTAGATACGTTTACTGTAAATGGTCAGGTAAGCGGCCTTTGTCGGTTTTGGGGTTTTTATTATTCATAGTTAAGTGACAAATACGACGTGTAACCTGTGTGGTTAGCTTTCTTGCAGCACGTTTGGGTATTTAGCGCTACGTAGTGTCATGGGCCTTGATGAAACTAGACCAGGGAATGTCCCTGCATCGTCTGCGGGGCTACAATGAGCACGGGACAGTTCCATTCAATGATGGAAGGGACTGCTGCAAAATGTAATACTTATGTGATATGTACAGAGCATGACTGAACGAGTTTGAAGCAAAAAACACCCATATTTCAGTGAATTAGCTCGCGATCTGTCCTGCTAGGGATGTCGGTTTTTGGTGTAGTTGTGGTAATATTGTTAGCTAGCTGGCTAGGTGTCTAGCTTGTGGAGGTTGCTATAAGCACACATGCCAGACCAAAAAATTGACAAAAATTAAGAGAAATGTAACACAAATTCTGCTGCGCGTTCGCTCAATATTTTCTAGATGTGTTTATTTAGGAAGATAAAGTACACGTAGTTAGCTATGTTGTATGTAGTGTCACCAGCTGTAGGCTAATTGAATTTTTGTAGACGTTTGGTTTCTGGCGGTGACAGTCATGTGACCCAGTGAAAGGACACCGGTCATATTAGTCTAATTACTCTCTAAGAAGAAGCATTATTTAGTTTTCAGCAGTTCAAATAAATGTCAAGCTTTTTCCCGTCTCTGTACCCTGAATTTCGCTTTATGGGGCGCAGCAAGTTACACTCTTCAGCAAACCACAGAGCCGCAAGTTTTTAACGACATTGCGTTTGGCATGCCGTCATGGTAGCCTAATAGTTTTGTTTACTGTTCATGTTTGAAGCTAAAATGTGGCCATTCCATACCCGGTTTGCATAAGATTGCGCAAAGCGGTAACATTCGTTGCACTTTCTGCTTGTACTTCCTGCTCCTTGCCAAAGACAGACATCTCTTGATTCTTTCGTATCATTTTATTTTCATGATTGTCAAATGGTGATGGTCTCCTGACAGGATCACGGGTAGTACTCTGTCAGGCCTCTTCTGAATGAAATGGCTGTTATACACGAAATGCGCTTTTTTCCTGTGAACGTTTTGTCTGTGCTGTTGCCAAGTGAACCATCCTCACCTCATGTGACACTCAGCTAGTTTGAAGTTTGAACCTCTTCCTGTAGTTCCCCCTATACAGTGGGCTTCAGTGGATTTAAAGAGACAACCCCCCAATTTATAAACGAACGTTACTGTGGAAAGATCCACTCCGTTCCAGGCTTGTCAGTATGTGTTGCACTTCCTTGTCGTTATCTTATCTGTGCAGTGCTGTGTTTATTTGCCTGTTTGCTGGGATGGTACCTTCATTCAGACAGGATAACTTGGCAATGCTCTCTGTGCCTGTTGCGTAAATTCTCTTTAAAGGTGTTGTAAATGCCATAGGAGTATGGGCCTCCTTTTTTCAGATTTAACCAAATAATCCTGTTTGGTTGTGCGACCATGTAGCAGTTCCATTATTTTAAGGAATTGAGACTAGTCTGTTTTATCTTTTCCTCTTTTTAGAAATGGTTACCTATACTGTATATAGATCCAAGGGTGTAGGTTAATTTTCTCCCAGCTTCAGTTTCTTTTCTGAGCACTGTTTGTTGTTTGTTCAGTCGAGCAGAACTGTGTAGCCTAGCATCTCAGCACAAGGCAGTGTGGGATTGTGGGAGCCTCCAGTGGAGGAGGAGCTTGTTTTCTTTCCTCAGCGCTGCCCCCCGGAGGTGCACTGTTTTTGCGTGTTTGTTTATCCTTTGAAAGTTTGCCAACTCGAATGGGATGTATATGGGATGAGAATTGCACTTGTCTTTGTTTTGTACGGATGCTAATTTAGTTTTGTCTCCTGAGAGTTTAGTGCCTATGTGTGAGCACACTTTGTTTGCACCTGCTCTGGAAGTCATTAACTTAATGATTGAAGTACACAAACACCTGCCTTCGGTAAAGAGCATTGGCTACTTTTTGTCGATCTGCTCAGGTTTTTACCTTACAGACCAAACTTGATTGCCAGATGCACCACTATTTCTTTTAGGAATGTGTAAAAAACTAAAAATACATTGAAGGAAGGGGGGAAAAAAACAACTCTTGCCTTAAGTTTTACTTTTTATTTGACATTTAAAATAAAATGTTAATTCAAATAGCTGCCACATATGTCAAGATTTTAACCTAAAATAAAATATTTTATTTACAGGGTCAATGCACAGATAACAAAGGCCTGTACCCCATTCTGTAAACATTGTCCTGAAAATGAACTTTTCCTGAGGTAACATCAAGGTTGAACAACCATCAGTGGTTATTATGCATAGCCTAATAAAGCAGGCCAAAAAGTCAAGTCATCACTGTTTTTACGAGACCAATTTAATCTTGTGGTAGATAAACCGCTCAATGAAACACTGGCGTCAGTGCCACCGGGGGGGGGGGGGGGGGGGGGGGGGGGGGGGGGGGTTGGGGGGGAATGGCCTGACCTCAGTGGCACCAGGGGGTAGGAGGAAAAGTGGAAACTCAAAAGACTGGGGAAACTGGTCTAATGAGACACAACAGAATCTCTAGAGCTTGATGTCTGCACGACTTTCAACAAACTTTCTTTTCCAGAAGTAAAATGTTCATTGAGGGGGGTAGGCCTGTGTGTGTGTGTGTGTGTGTGTGTGCGTGTCTGTGTGTGTGTGCGTGTGTGCTTGCTCACGGGGGGGGGAACTAAGTTTGGGAAACTCCTGCTTCAGTACGCCTGTCTAAAAAAGCATCGCCAGTGAAGCATCAGCTGTGCAAGCTGCCCCAAATAGTGCCACAGGAAATGAGGACAGGTAAATAATGCAGCATATTCCACACAGGTGTGCTGAGACAGCACACCGGGTTCTCTGTGCTTGTTTTTAGGGTGTGTAGTTCAAGCATCAAACTAGGCTTTCATTTGGATGTAACTGACTGGCTGGAGTAGTGGTTCTTTTCCTTTTTCTTACTGCCTGGCTACATAAGGCACACACATTAGAACAGGGGTGTCAAACTGTAGTCCTGGAGGGCTGCAGTGTCTGCTGGTACTTGTGGTTTCCTTGCAGTCAGCAGCCAATTAAGGCCTTGAGAACAACTGAAACGAACCGCTCGTGCTGAAACGCACCAAAAATCCAGCAGGCACTGCCGGCCTCCAGGACTGCAGTTTGCCTGGGCTGCGCTACAGAGCTCGCTGCCATTTTGCCCCATCGTTGGTGAAGATGTGTCTATGGAAATGAGTGTGTCTTGGAGCTAGTTATCCCCCCGTTAGGGAGCCTTCGCTCGCCGGAGTGGCGATAATCGACCTTGGCAGAAAAGGTCAGGAACCGTCGGATGAAGCGTCCCCTTGCAGCCCGCCCCCCAGGGCTCGATGCGGCCGGCATGCTAAACAAGGCCGCCTGTTTCTCAGCCGCTCTCCATCGCCTTTCCTCAGCAGGAGCCCGGCTGACACGGAACGTTCTCACAGGGTTGCTGCCATGTTGTGGCAACGTTATGACGTTTCACGAAACCTTCCAGTAACGTTGTGAGAATGTTTTGTAGTATTCGGGAGGACGTGCAAATACGCTGTGCTCGCTCCCAAATCTCTGAAGTTGGCTGTCTTGTCAAAGCCTTCCGTGGTTTCTGTGATTCTGGTGGTTTCCGTAGTTTTGGTGGTTTCCACAGTTTCCGTGGTTTCGGTTGTTTGAGTGGTTTCCATAGTTTCGGTGGTCGAGCACAGCGGCCGTCCACAAGCAGTCAGGCAGTCAGGCAGTCAGGCAGTCAGGCAGTCAGTCAGTCAGTCAGTCAGTCAGTCAGTCAGTCAGTCAGTCAGTCCTCAACCGCTGTCATCAGTGCGAGAACCAGGGGACGTCCCAAACTGAACTGGCCCCCGTTTTTCCCCCCTGATAGAAATAACCTCCAGGGAAGTGGACTAGTGTGTTAGAGCGGGGAGGCGGTGTCAGCTCAAGCAGCTTTAGGCCTCAGGCCTTGGCTCGGAGTCGCAGTGCTGAGTGGCAGCATGCTGGCCTTAATCCTAGATTCTGTACAAACCGAAACCATAGAACGTGTTGAACGGGGAGCTGCTTTTGTAGCTGCTGTTGTAGGGCTAATAGAAGTTGCTGAAGTATATCAGTGTAATAAATTCAATTAAGAGAACATCGCGCCCTCTGTGGGTGTTTTTCTCTTCTCTGAAAATGTTCTGCTGTTTCTTCCCAAATTGGAACCAGTGGCTGTGCCTTTTCTGCTAGCTCTGAGGCCGAATCGGTGGCACTCCACCAACGCATTCGCGTGTAAGCCAATAACTGTTTTACACAATTCACTATGCTATTAGAGAAAACAAACGCAGCCCAAAAAGAACTTGCTGGGTCACAGGAACAAATCAAGATCAGAACAGAAAAGTCTCGCACGCTCATTTAATGCTCCAGAAAGCAAATGATGGTGTTTCGTTTACCATGTCTTCCGCATTGGTCTTCATCAGAACACTGATGAAGTTGCGATGGGTTATATTTAATTTCATTCTTTAGTGAGAACATCAGCTGCAATTCATTTAGGCAGGGAATGAATGGTCTTTAAGATTTTCTCAAATTTAAGCCTAATCTAGGAGCGTATGTATAACATTTTCACCCTAAAATTCATCCTCAATGAAATGACTGAAGAGGAACGAAAAGAGCATACCCCAGCCCAACCGCCCACCCCCAGCTCCACCTCATCCAAGCTCAGCCGAGTTTCTGAGTTTCTTGACCTCTGTATTTTTTTAGGTCCTGGTTGCACCCCTGACCAGGACAACGGAAGGAGTCGCGGTGACCCAAAAAGGAAAGGTGCGCCATTCACCCGAAAAGAGACTGTTCTTCGCCTCACACAGAGTTGGACGTTTAGCCTGCGGTTATATTTCGAGCTGTTAATTGCCACACTGCTGTGCCTCGCTCCAAAAAAGCTCTCTCATGACTCCCGAGTCCCCCTGATAGGGACGTCATTCTCACATCACCTTGCCGTCCCCTGAGGCGAACCTGAGACCCTGTCAGACCGTTCTTATTTTTGTCCCTTTTCTGACATCATCTAAGAAAAAAAAAAATCTTTTGTTGCACAGTAGCCTGCACTTTCTGTTGACCTCAGGCAAACTTCTAACTCCCCTCGGACGTATGGATCTGCTGCACAGGGGAGGATGTGGCTCTCTGCCTGTTTGATTTTTGATATCTCTTTGGGAAAATGAGCAGGTTTATGTTCTTAAGGGCCTTTGGCTTTTAATAATCTCAGTCCCACAGTGGCAGCTGTAATATTTCCATATTTCTGTCTCATAATTTTATTAAGTGTTTGAGAGGTAAACAAAACAAATGGAGGTGGTCTTAAGGCGTGTGAAAATACTCTTGTGATTGAGGACAGTGCCTCTAGTGGGTGGGTGAGGTCCTACAGGGCCAATTGTGCAGATGGATCACTCCATGCCAACTCATCCAGAAGTGGGGCATGTTGCCTGACCCTCTTCAATTTTGCTAAAAGATATTCCCAGTATGAACAGGTTGAAAACTCTATCTGGTAATGCAGTGATTTGATTGAGCTTAAAATGGAATATAATACAGGAAATTATTATTATTATTATTATCATTATTATTTTATTGTTATTTTTATTATTTGGATCAGTGCACTCTAATTTTGTGTGTTTGCAATCTCCCTTCAGACTTGAAATTAGTGCTGTTGTCATGACAACTCACAGGTGTGTACATAAACTGCTCTATGTTTATGAACAGGACCTACTCAAAGGTCTGCTTCTAACAGTGAAGAAAACACAAATTTGCGGACATCAACCGCGTCACAGTGTTCTCAGGTGATTCGTTTGCGTGTTCATCTTCTGGCTCAGGCTAGATTCCTGTGGAACAGACTCTATCTCATCACCATTCCGTCCACATCGTTCTCTGTTAATTGAAACTTGAGTCCCAGCAGAGGGATAAAAACATTAAAAATTTGATTTACCAGGAAAGCAAATGGATTATAAAATACCTGGTTGGCTAACTGTATTCATTAGGCACAATTTTTATAATGGCTTCCAAAATAATGTTTGACATTTATTTTTATCTATCCTTTTTTTTTTTTACCAGGAAACCCCATTTCAGATTTTATTTTTCTGCACGAGGAAAAGAATAAAAGCAGCAAATGTGAACTTATGAAACAATCAAAAACAGACATGTCAATAAAAGTAAACTAACACAAATAAGAAAATAAGCATAATCAAAAAGTGGATCAAAGGAGGAAGAGAATTGATTGGCGTGAGAAGGTGAGAGTTCATTGTGAAAGGAAATCGATTTTGGCCCAATTTTTGAAGGCCACAAGGCTATTGCAGTTTTTAAGACGCAGCAAGCAGTTCCGAATAGAAGGTCCTCTGTGTGAAATTGTAAATTGTAATAAGTCTTCAAAAACAAACCTGTGTGGCAGTTATTTGAAGATGAACCTGAAAGTTTTACTGAAAGATTGTTTTGGAAACAGTCCGAGAGGCGGTTCTGTTTAAATAAAAAAAAATAATAATTCAGATTTGAAAGTGGTTCATTTAATCATCACTTCCTCAAAGGGGACCTGGCATATAGACACAGTTTAAAATACAGTGCAGGTTTTTTTTTCCTGGTTCTAACAGAGGCCTAGGTGGTGCATAATTATGGCCTGTCTGTCTGTGTCACCAATTAATAGCCAAGTGCTGTCTTTGTTCTTCGAATCTAGAGTAATAAGCTGCTTCGGCCTTTCCAGTTCGCTTTGTGAAATGTCCAGACGTCGTCGGATTCCCATCGTCTGTCCGCCTCAGACGCAAGTCTCGCGAACCGCTGTTTGATAAACTCATTTGTGAACAGGGTGTGTGTGTGTGTCTGGGCTGCGGCTTTGAAATTCAGGAAGATTAAGCCTGTCCTTTCTAAATGAGTATTCAAAAAAAAAAAAACATTCGGGAAGAAAGAATATGATTATCTCGCTTTTTGCAGTACACCTGTGAAGTGAGGCTAGCCTTTTAGCGTGCGTGGGCGCCTTGATATCAAAGCGCCGTAGAGCCTGTCTGATCCTCCGCCATTTTGGGACGGAGGAGAACCAAAGGCGCACGATGTTCTGGGCTTCTTTCTAATACCCTGGTCTTCTGTCGCTGATGGGGGGTCGAGGGCACATCAAACAAGGCCCTAATTTCGTCCTTTCAGGAACGGAAACGATGCATGCTAATGAACGTGGCAGCCACTAAGCGTGGGCTCTAAAAAGGCCTCTGAAAATGCAGCTCGTCAATGGCTAAGAGAATGAGTGAGCGTGAGAGGGAGAGAGAGAGAAAGAAAGAGAGACAGAGAGAGAGAGTGAGAGAAAGAAAGAGAGAGACAGACAGAGAGAGAGAGAGAGAGAGCATGAGCAGGATTCAACTGCTTTCCTTCCTGCCCAGGGCAAGTAAAACCAGCTGTCAGGCGGGTAAAACTGCTCAGCCAATCAGCAATCAGTTATCCAGGCAAGTATGCATTTGTTATTGGCAGGTGGATTTCCTACTAATCTGCCTGGCCAGGCAAGTGTGACAAAGCCTGAACATTGACCCCTCTATGCGCATTTGCAGGCATATCTTTAAGTCCTTAGTGAAAAGTGCGGGCCAGTATCGCCTGTGATGGAATATTTTGTAGCATGGGCAGAATGCACCGGAAATGGCGTTTCCTATGGAGACCTTTCGGGAACATACAGCTTATATAAACCGCAAGCGAGCACAGCTAGATCTACTCCAGTGCGAGTTTAAATATATATATGAGCTGTTGCCTATATGTATTGCCAATCCCCTGAGACGGGCAAGGTTTTGTTCATGGAACAGAAAAGGGGCTAGCTAACGAGCTAGCCAGCTCGCTCCGTATCTCCGTGCCGCTGCTGCGGCGGCTCGTTATCTCCCGACTCGCAGAGACCCGGCGAGGGGTATGGCTTCCACTTCCTCCGCGTTTCCCTGCCCGCCCGCGCAGACGGAGGCCTTATCTGCGCGCTGTCGCTGCAGCCACGTCGGCCCGCGTGACGCGCGGTGAATAATTCATGCCGGCGGCTCGTTCCCTCCTGCCCGCCCAGGCGGCCGACGCACCGCGGCGCGGGTCCTCTCTGTGAGGGCGAGAGCGGCCGCGGCGTGGCCAGCGGCCAGCGGTAATGGAGCTCGCCTTTTTCCGGAATGTTCCGGAAAGCTCAAAGGGCTCGGTGACGACCGAGGAGGTCTGCCTCCCGCTGAAGTCCCTGCGGAACGGCTCGTCAGCAGTCAGGTGCCCGGGATGTTTTTATTATTATTATTATTTTTTATTTTTTATTTATTTTTATTTTTTTCTGCTGCGATCACCTGATTGTTCTGTGAATGTTAATATTAGCAGCGTCAGATGTGCACTGATATGTCTCGGAAAAAATATAAAAATGAAAAGACATTTTTAAAAAACCTTCCACGGATGAGCAGGCCCAGCCAGTGAACTCTACGTGCAGCCAACTTCAAACTTGGGTATTGAAAGTATTTTTGTTTAAATAACACAAGGCAGTATGTCGGTCATTTTGAGAATATTAACAGGAAAACGCATCACGTTTGATTCTGCTCTACAGTTAAGCAGTTGGTGATTTAAAAAACCAATATAATAAAAACACCTTCAAAAATATCGGTACTCTCTAAAAATAACTCTAAATTCAAAGTACAAAAAAAACCGCTGATGCTATTTTTAATGCAGGAATGCTGTGGGTATTAGCATAACGTTTGATGGTATTTTTAGCAAGCGAGCTCCTGCCAGAACGCCCAGGAATTACACGCGTGATTATGTGCGCTGGATTCATCTCCAGCCAGATCCCCCATGTCTTGTGATTTGGCTTCCCTGGCGGTCTCTGTAATATTCCCGTCTCCTGGAGACGGAACCCGTGTAGTTTTATCCGCGGATCCCGGCCCCCTGGGGGGGGGCAGGGTGTACAGTACACACGTCCCACATCCTGTGAATTAATAACTAAGCAACAGGGCTCTTTTAGTCATCCAATAGCAGATGCAGTCATTGGAATGCCTGCAAAGCTACGCGAAATCTTATTGGTTGGTTGTAGCAGTGACGTCCAATCATTGGGCAGACATTGAATTGAGGACTTGATTCCGGGATGACTCTCCACACTTTTAACAGCGGCCATTTTCTCACGCGCACGTAAATCCATGAACGTCGGGTTTCTCGTTTACCATGTCTCACAAAGTATTGCGACCAATCAGACGGTGACATTGTGTCAGCGACTCGGCTATAAATCTCATTCAGTGCTCCACAATATTCACACAGAGTACAGTTTACAAAATAACAGGTGAGGTTGTTAGGAGTTCATTGTACATGCAGGCTATTGCAGAATCATCATTACCATGTGTCACCACATTAGGGTGACCCCTATGATAATTGGCCTACTTATATTTTCCTACTACCTTGCCTAGCTTAAGGTACGAAACATGGAAAGGTAATTGTTTGTGTCGTAGATTGGTCTCTGTTGATGGATCACATAAAGACACGTGTTGTTGCCCTGGCGATCACATCTTACTGCACTTGTGTCTCCTTCCTTTAATTGCTTCCTCCTCACTGCTGCTTGTGAGATACACCTTCTGGAGCATCAGGCTTCGGCTAGTCTCTCGGTCAGAATAATAACAGTGCGGATTCACTGATCTCTGAAACGTCTAGCTGACTCATCCCATTCACCGAGCTCGCTGTGTACTGTCTGTCAGTGCCCAAAGAGATCGGTGACTCTGCAGCATTGATCCGTCGATTTGTAGCTGTTGATGAATGGTAATTTTTTTCATGCCCGTCTGCTCATGTACCGACCGAATGAAGCCAGTCCGGGTAAATTCTGTTTCAGGCTAGATACCGAGTCTCTTCTCCTAAAGTGCTCGTGAGCGCAGGTGTCTCAGGACACCTGATGCAGTACAGGGTCTCAGCAGTTAGGCTGCCTGTCAGCAGTTTCAAACAAAACTTAGGCCAAATCGTGACCGAAATAGTTTTAATAATACATATTTGTTCTGGCCTCCCTGCGGTTTAATTTCACAAGGGAACGAAAGCTTTTAATTTTGAGCGTGAGTCGGCACAAAAAAATAAAGCACGTTATTCTGCAAATTAGAATATTATGTGTTTTGGTAAATGCTAATCCCTCTTCTACTACACTGCACTGCACACGCTCCAGGTTGTTGGCCTTGAATTTTCTAATAGCCACTGTTGACCTTGTCAACATTCTCCATTTTAACCTGGTGTCCAAAGGCATTGTTCCAGTGTGCTTAATGGAAATTGCATGCAAATTATGGGCCTGCTTTTTGGGAACAAAATGGCGCGGTGATGAAATGAGGTCCTGGGTGCCCCATGGGGGAGGGGGGAAGGGGGGGGGGTGTCACAGTTAGCCAGGAGAACCCTTAATGGATCTGTCACTACGAGCCCAAGAGCGCTCTCTTTCCCAGTCAATAGCCATTAGCTATACTCCGGTGGCCGTGGAGATCTATGGGCCAAAAGTGACACGTTGCAAATTCAGTGCCATCAGCAATTTTTCTTTTTTTTAATAGCTTGAGAACACCTTGGATTAGGGACTCACTTCAGTCGAGTAGAGTAGAAGGTATTATGATCTTTTTCCTTCCCTGTTTTGTAGTAACGTTGTTGCTCTCGCCGACTTTGACTGGAAAAGAAAACTAGCAGTTTGCTGCTAGGAGGTAAGGGCTAAAAAAAAACGTGCTGTGCTTTGGGCGAGTTTAATTAAATTCCCACGCGTAATTGATTGACCTGTGTCAGACGTCCCTGTCATGCGGTGTGACCTGTGTCAGACATCTCTGTCATGTGGTGTGACCTGTAGCAGACGTCTCTGTCATGCGGTGTGACCTGTAGCAGACGTCTCTGTCATGCGGTGTGGTCTGTGATAAATTAAGCCTCTCGCACGGGGTGGTGCAGCTCCTACCCTTCTGAAGCTCCGAGTCAGTTTCTCGTATTCTGAAAAAAACCGTTCATGCTGTTTCCTTGGCAACGGAAGCTAGTGCGCGTTTGATTGAACCTTCGCTCTTATCAGGAAAGAAAAGAAGATATTTGTGAAGTCTTCAAAGAGTGGCATTTGTCAGCTGTAGCGAGTTAAAACAATCCGTGTGAACGACACTCCAGCCACTGCTACCTGCTACCATTGAATTTCAGTGGGAATTTACTGAATTCCGGTTAACCACTTGGATTGACTACTGTTATCTTCTTAGCTCAGTTGTCTTGCTGAATCTCGTGCAACTGCAGTACCCCAGATCGATAAAATGCAACCGTAGCCTATTTCGGCCTTTCGAACCCAAATCGAAAGACCGCTTTGTGCGGTGTGGCGGAGTATCTGGCAGTTAGTAATTCAAATCCGCGCTTCCGACTTGCAGCACGGTGTCTGCCAGCTCTTATCAGGGAAATCGGCTCTTCCTGTTTGTTTTGGAGGGGAAAAGAGCACATCGCTGCTCTGTCTGTTGATCTAGCGCTTGGCAGACCAGCCCATGCTCTGATTCACTTGCCGCTCAGCTTCCCGAGCGCGATTCAGCGTGTGAGGCTCGGGGGAAACTCAGAGTAGAGCGCGCCACCACCCGCTGTCAAATCACTACCCATATCAATCAGTGACAGTGGTAACACTTTACTTGAACACGTTGACATAAGGCTGACATAACACTGTTATACACGTGACATTACAGCTGTCACAAGATGGCATTGAGAGATGATGTCGGTTTATATCTAATAACATAAAAAACCGTTATCACTTTCATTGGTAACACCTGGCAGAACACCGATCAAATGATATGTCATACTGATATAAACTGACATCAGCTGTTATATCACGTGTATAACGGTGTTATGTCAGCCTTATGTCGAATGGTTCATGTGAAGTGTCACCAAATCAATCGTAAGACTTCATTTTCACAGACCATTGTGATTCAAAGCAGCGAGTCGTTTATGTAGCCGAAAGGTTTTTCTGTGGCTATGAAGTGAGTGTTCTGATTGGCAGCTGAGAGATGGTTTCAGTGTATGTGGAGCGTGTTGCGGTTCTGTGGTCTGTAGACGCTGGGCTCCAGGTGTGTGTGTGTGTGTGTGTGTGTGTGTGTGTGTGTGTGTGACCGCGCCTCGCTGTCCTCCGCAGGATGACCCAGAAGCACTACCTGGAGGGCCAGGTGTACTCTGTGCCGCTCATCCAGCCCGACCTGCGCAGGGAGGAGGCCGTGCACCAGATCGCCGACGCCCTGCAGTGTCTGGAGAAGATCTCCAGCGACATCTTCAGCAGGTACTGAGACCGCTAACCCTGACACACACGCACACACACACACCGACATCTTCAGCAGGTACCGCTAATGTACTGAGACCGCTAACCCTAACACACGCACACACGCACGCACGCGCACACACACACTGCAACATCTTCAGCAGGTACTGAGACCGCTAACCCTAACACACACACACACACACACACAGCAACATCTTCAGCAGGTACTGAGACCGCTCACCCTAACACACACATACACACACACATACGCACACACACTGAGACGTCTTCAGCAGGTACTGAAACCGCTAATGCTAACGCTAACCCTAGCATGTAACACACACTGCAACATCTTCATCAGGTACCTCTAATCCCAACACACACACACACAAATACACACATACACATACACATACACGTACACACGCACGCATTTACTAATGCAATCATGAACGCACGCAAAAACACGTGCACGTAAAAACGTGTGTCTGTGTAGGCATCCATGTTTTAAAAACCAGCAGGTAGTTTTAAATACGTGCATGCAGGCATATCCTTTTTAAATTGGGAAATGTGTTTTTTGTTAGCAATAAAAAGTATAATAGCCAGCCTTGGCCTGGGTTTCCTGGGGACTGCTTTTTTATTGAATAGCTCTAAGTTTGAAGATCATGCATTACTAATATATAACGGTTTTGTACTGAAAGACCAAACTTCTCACCGCCTCATAAATGGGTCCTTAATTGAACTTTCATCTAGAAATGAGCAGTGAGGAGGAGGGCTTTTTTTAACGGATGGCGGCTGTCCGGGGGTATGGATTCCGCCCTGCGTTCGGCCCGTGCTCAGCGGTGGAATTTGTGGCCGGATGGATTTTAAATTGTGACATCGATCAGGCCCCTCGGGCCCGACGCCCAAATCGGAGGACAGGCAGCGGTAATATTGACCCTCTCCTCGCTATCGCCGAAACCGATCGGCAGAAAGCCAGCCGGCTGCGTCCCGCGTTTTTGGACGAGAGGACCCGTCCCGGAATGCCGCGCCGGGTCCGCGGGTGGCTGCTGGTCGCCCTGCCTGGTCCGGCTGATTTCGGGAAGCTTTGAGAGGACCGCCACCTCCCTTCGCCAGTCGCCTCACACGCTCCGGGTCCAGATGCGTGCTGGAACTTTGAGTACCTGTGAGGGAACACTCAGTGTTTTCACCAGTACCCCCCCCCCCCCCCCCCCCCGCGCCCCCCCCCCGCGGCTGTGTGATCAGACTGGTCTGGATCCCCATGTGCGTCTGTCTTGCGTTCAGCCTGGAGTGGAACTACTAAATATGGAATCAGAACACTGCTTCTCACTGTCTCCTAGATGACTAAATGTTATAGACCCAGGCTGGTCACTTAAATGCCTATTCATCTCAGAAGACTAACCTTCAAAGGGGGGAGAATTACATTTTTTTTTTTACAGCAGTGCAGTCTCACTCTCTCTATCTCTCGCTCTCTTCTGTTCCCTTTTTTCATGCGCTCTCTGTCTATCTCCTTCTAACAAACACACACACAAACACACACACACACACTCCCTCAGAGGCAGGCTGTGTGTTATATAAAGGCACCGGGGAGTTGGGCTGCTCGGTGGCGGTGTGCCAGTTCTGTGCTGCTCTCTGACGTTCCGCGGCGTCAGTCAGCAGCCTCCCTGCGCCACTCCACGCCCCTCTGCACTCCGCCCCTGCTGTTCCTCTTCCTCCCCCCCAGACCCGCCCCCTGCCGGAGACCAGGTCTCCCAGGATGCTTAGCTCCAGTTCCCGCCGCCCGGCCCGGTCTAATCGTCGCTGGGAACCGTCGGGTAGGACACGGCCCGCGCGACACGTCCACGGCGGAGTCCGGCAGATCGGCCCCGTCTGCCGGGAGCAGCGGGAGTGGCAGGAGGAGCAGGAGCAGCGGGAGCAGTGGGAGTAGCAGGAGAAACTGGAGCAGCACAAGTAGCAGGAGTAGCGCGAGTAGCGGGAATAGGAGTAGCTACAGGAGCAGCAGGTGTAGAGGGAGCAGCAGGAGTAGCAGGAGGAGCAGGAGCAGCGGGAGCAGTGGGAGTAGCAGGAGAAACTGGAGCAGCACAAGTAGCAGGAGTAGCGCGAGTAGCGGGAATAGGAGTAGCTACAGGAGCAGCAGGTGTAGAGGGAGTAGCAGGAGCAGCAGGAGCAGCAGGTGTAGAGGGAGCAGCAGGAGTAACAGGAGCAGCAGGTGTAGAGGGAGCAGCAGGTGTAGAGGGAGCAGCAGGAGTAGCAGGAGCAGCTGGAGCAGCTGGAGCAGCGGGAGCTTGAGAGGAGGAGCCCAGGCGAACAGATTTATTCCTCCGCTGGTGTGATAGAGTAAGTCGGGTTCCTCAGTGTGTTTTTTCAGGCCGCAGTTACGTAAGACGCTCCTCTTCCTTTCTTTTGATCTCGTCAGACAGCCTCCCGTACAATAGGCCCTAGCAACAGGCTCAGCCAGAACACAGTCATTCAAAGCCTGAGGATGACATATTGATGTCAGTATTATGTTAATTGCTACCGGCTATTACGTTTTAATTGCACTGATGGGATTTTGCTGTGAAGCCTACTCAGGGAGATATTTGTGCTGACTTCATGGAGTAGTAGCATCATTTTTTGATATTGTTAATTGCATTGAGGTTTATTTTGTCTGTTTAAGATGTTTGTCACATCTTTGCTCGTCTTTTTCATTTTTTCTGACGTGGTCCCATCCTGATGAAGACAAGCAGGGAAACAAGTGTTGCATGAAGTACCAAAGCAGAAATGTCGAAATGTTGAAGTGCTGTTCGACTAAAACCCTGAAAATGTGGGATCTCGGAGCGGTATGCTGTCACTGTGTGGCTGAGTGAGATGTTCTGGATTCAGCAGTGGTGCGGTACTGGGGGTCGAGATGGTCTTCACCCCGCCCCCCCCCCCCCCCCCAAAGATTAGTTTCTCACTGTGGACAGAAAGGGCGAAGGCCCCCCCCCCCCATAATGGCCCTTTCAGTGGAGGAGAGGAACGAATGACAGCACCTGACTGGGGGGGGGGGCACGCTTTTTATCCTCAGGCAGTGTTAGTGGGGGGGTTGATGGGGGGGATGGGGAAAGCGAATCACGAAGCTCGATGACGCGCTGATTGATGACCTCATTTAACGCGGCTGTCTCCGACCGACCGCCCGGGCGAACGCTTCATTTCCACCGAGTCGCCTACGTCGAGGTTCTCCGCGAGGCTCCTCCTCCTCCGTGGGTCCCCTCCGGGCCCCCCCCCTCGCCCAGCCCCCCCCCCCTCGCGTATTTGCCCGAGTGCCGCTGCAGAGCGGTGGGGAGCCGTGCCAGAAAACGCACCAGGCTTCATCTGACTCAGTGAAATATTTATTCTGCGGTTTTATTTATTTATATCGCTCTCTCTCTCTCTCTCTCTCTCTCTCTCTCTCTCTCTCTCTCTCTCTCTCACTCTCTCTCTCTCAGCCGTGCCGGATAGCGGGTCTGTTCGCTGCCCAGAGGAAACGCATTTAAATGGGGCTGGGTTGTCGATTTCTGCTTGCGCTTGCTCTGTATTGAATTCCCGCGATGATTTAGTCCCCGTAGCTTTTCCAGTCAAGAGTCCTTTAGTCCCCCTGCTCGTGCCGTAGTGTGTGCTCACAGCCTGTGGGAATTTGTGTTTTCTGTCTGTTTAAAACAGACTAGTAGGACTCTCAGTACAGTGCTGCAAAACTAACTTTTAAAAAGTCTGCTAATGACAAAATAAAATCCTGTTTACCTGAAACGACACAGACTTGTGGGTAAAAAGAACACCTGGCAAAGGAGACACTGTTGAGCATGCACTTGCGCTGTTTTGCTTCACAGATGTTCTGGCTGCCAATGAACTGATACTCCTTTATTTGTATCAATGCTGTGAACCAATAGGGTTCTTCCTTTGAAATTTGTAGCCAGTGATTGCTGATATAGCAACCAATCGTAGCCAGTGTAGTCCACTGCGCCTTGCTGCTTGTGTGCGCTGATGCAGAGGGAAGTGGAATGACCTTGTGACCTTTGAGCCGTGCGGTCCTGCGGTTGCATAGAGACCCAGTGCCTCCAGCCCTGTCCGTAATTCCCCCCCCCCCCGCCCCCCTTGACCGTCGGGCGATTCGGATTCCTTTCCGATCGTCGTCTCAAGTCAAGGCTCTGGAGACTGGGCTGGAGACCCCGTGCTCCTCCCTCAGGCCTGCACTCTGCCTGGCCCAGTGCACGTGACGTGCTGTGTTGGCTGAGCACGGCGGTTTGGCGATCAGGCTCTTGCCGCGTCGCTCTGTTTCAGGAATATCTCGGCTCTCTCCAGCAGCGGGTGAAAGCTGCGATTGCCGTTTCAGCCAATCAGAGCACAGTGCCATGTTAATGGGAACGCCGCCTTGTGTTAATCAATGTTAATCAATAAGCACTTCCCAGTTAACTTGCTAATCACATGTAATTCCTGAGCATAACCTGCATATTGGGAGCCTATGGCACGCAGGACTGCGGTGTGCTTCGTTTCTGAAGCGTAGCTTCATTTTCTGTGATGGTTCACGCAGAGCCGTGGTGGAAAAGGCCCAGCGCTACCACACCCGACTCTGCTAATTAACTAATCATGGTCTTGATGACCAAGTAGAATCAGGTGTTCTAGTGCTGGGCTAAAAACCTGCACTCTTCTCAGTCTACGGACAAGGCAGGGATGAAAATTACCCCCCCCCCATTTATACAGGGCTCAGAACAGGTCGGCGCTTTTGTAGCAGAACCCGTTTTTTTTTTTCCGCAGACGGATAGAGGAGGAGGCGGCGGCGCTCCTAAATGCTTATTATCTGCCCCGCTATTATTTCGCGCGGGTAAATGAGTGTTTGAGAGAATAAATACCAGAAGGAAATTACAGAGATTCTAATCCCCCCCAGCTGCAGCCCCGGCGGCTTTTAAAAAGCCATCCAGCCCGTTTCCATGGCGACAGCTGGAGCAATCCCCGGCCTCCTTTGCTGCCCCCGGTGCAGCAGCGGTGGGGGGGGGGGGGGGGAGGAGTGACGGAAGGTGACAGGGCCCCGAGAGATTGAAAGATGGAGGGGAAGAAGGTGGAAAGGAGATGGGGGCGAGGGAGTTTAGCCGGAAAGCGCTGGTGCAGGTAGGCGGGCCTGTCCGGTTTGGCCTCCCAGTCGCTCAGTGACACTGCTCCGGGACAGCGGAGGCGAGAGCTTAAAGGGGCGAGGGGGGGGCGTTTCTGCCAGAGGGGGCGCAGCGGCAGGGAAAGATGAATCAGACAGGATTACGCAGCGCGTGCGCTGAGCGTGGCCGTGTGCGCTACAGACGCCAAGCTTAGGTGAGCGTCTCCGGCCCCGTTTGCCCACGATGTCTTCGCACCAAGAGTCGACTCACACCCCCAGTAAAACTAACCCTTTAGCCCGCCAGTCCTCCAGTCACTTTTGATGGTGTTTCATACCCCAAAAGATGATGCATGCCAGGTATGGTATACTATGGCTCTCTCTGTTTGAAGTTTGGGCTTACTGGTTTTGTGCCAGGGCTTTGGAGCTCTTGATATTAATGCAGCCGTTCACGCCATAACAGGGGGACCACGAAGGGAAATGTCCGACGCTGCCCACCCCCTGTCCCGCTTCAGACCCTTCAGCTGCTGGGAAGCGTTAACCGAAAAGCGCTTCTCATGTGGCCCGAGTGATTTTATTATTATTTTTTAAAACCACACATTTAGCCTCGGCTGCATGGCGTGTGTGATGCGAGTGGGAGGTGAGCAGGGATTGGCTGTGTGAAGGAGGTGGCAGGTTTGGATTGGCTGTGTGAAGGAGGTGGAAGGTTTTGATTGGCTGTGCTGATTTTGACTCCCGCCCTGCGCTCCTCGTGTTCCCGCCGCAGGGTGTCCCAGAGCGTGGAGAGGAACCGCGCCCACCTGCAGGCCGTCAACGACCGCGTGCGGCTGGCCCAGGCCCGCGTGCACAAGATCAAGGGCAGCAAGAAGGCCACCAAGGTGAGGGGGCGGAGCCAGCGCATCGCCTAGCAACAGGGCCCTCAACACTCTAATGCACACAGGGCAACACATGCACACGTGCATGCACATATATGTATGTAAACACAACGTGCACGTCCAAACATATGCACAAACATAGCCATTCACACACAAATGTATTCCCACACAATACATGTCCACATGTACTGACACACATACGTGCACACACACACACACACACACACACACTCACGCAGCCCATCACACCCCTGATGGGCCCGCCCCGTCTCGTGGTGCCGTCGGCGATCTGTTTCTCCGGGGGGAGTCGAAAACTCGGCCTGCCAGCCAACCGCAGACTCGCGACGGCCCGATCTGTCATTCGCCCATCCCCCCATCCCCCAACCTCCCCAGCTCCTCTCCTCCTCTCAGATTTTTACCGCGACCCTGTCCCCACACCAGCTTTTACATACCCGACTCCTTTCCTGTTTCTCGTTGCTCATCTCCTACACGCTGACTGTATCGAACCCCCTAACCCACCCCCACCCCCCCTTCCTTTAGAACACTTAAAGGGATTCTTCACAGGGAAAAAATAGCGATGTCTGGCAGGCAGGTGGCTAGTCCGATAAGGATACGGCAACAAAAACATTCGTTCTCGCATTTTACTCAACCACAGTTGTTCACCTTCAGTAGAATGCTTTTCATCTTTCTGTAGATGTATAGTTCTTTTATGTTTAGACTCTGTGATATAAATAGCTGTACACAATGGACTGTACATTAAGGACACAATGCAAAATAACTGAGTTGTTACTGAGGTACATGCGCCTGTTGAACAGTGCATCGAACTGTATTGGCTGACAATGTGAATACCGTATTTTCCAAATTTTCTAGGCTGTGTGCAATTGATTTCCAAATCAGTCAATAAAAATTGGGAAATGTCATTTGTAATTTATTAGTAGTAGTAGAACGTTCTCATACTCTTTTGTGATTTGATGTTTTAAGTTTAAAAAGGGGTAGCGCAGACGCAGAACGAATATACTCTGTTAACGTGCCTGTCCTGATTGCGAATGGAATGTTGGGACAGCACAGCAAATGGAATGTTGAGACAGCACAGCAAATGGAATGTTGAGACAGCACAGCAAATGGAATGTTGAGACAGCACAGCAAATGGAATGTTGACACAGCACAGCGAGTGGAATGTTGAGACAGCACAGCAAATGGAATGTTGAGACTTTCACTCCAACCCCCCTAAACGTGTTCTTCTCCTCTCTCTCTCTCTCTCTCTCTCTGTTGCCGCCGGCGACAGGTGTTTTCTAGCGCCAAGTACCCCGCCCCGGAGAGGCTGCAGGACTATGCCTCCATCTTCGCGGGGGCGTCGGACCCTTCCGCTCAGAAGCGGCCCCGCTACAAGGTGCAGAGTAAGCACCGCCCCCTGGATGACAAGGCGATACAGGTAAACGGGTCATTCGTGCGATGCGTACCTTTCGTAGCGGGAATCGGCTCGTTCAGTCTTTCTTTAAAATAACTGACCCCTTCCAAAAAAATAACTGGGATATTGATGGGTTTTTAATCAAGTTTACTGTACAAATTTGCCTAATCCTGCCCATTAATGGCTTGTCCTGTTGTATATTTTGTGAAGTGTTATTCATGGATAAGTGTTTGTATGTCATGTCAAAACTAAAAATAGCAATTGACTATGCACTGACTCCTGCAGTTCACAGCCCCATCTTAGTGTTCACTTAGTGTTCGGCCGCTCTGACCTGACCTCCCAGGTGTAGCGCCAGGACGCGAGGCCCCGTCGTTACGCTAGTTAGCGCCCGGCTCCGCTGTCCGTAGCCGTGACGACCCGCGTTCGCTTCAGCGGCCATCGCAGCGGAGCGCGAAGCCGCCGCGTCTGCGTGTGCCGGGTCGCTCCGCCGCGGAGCCTGCCGCTGTTCTCTACTGCCACCTGCTGGCCGCTGAGCCACACCACCGCGCGCGCTCAAGCCCTCGTCCCACACACCGGGCTCGGGGGTGGTGTCTGTCCTCCAGCGAGCGGCGTTCAGAATCGGCCTGGTCGCCAGTATCTGCGTGTGGAGTGTATCCGCACAGGAAGCTGCTTCCTGTGTTCTTTCTAAGGGGAACGCTTAGTCCTGTCTCCCCATCTGTTTCTAAAGAACAGTATGAGTTCACTGGAAAGAACACCTGGCGTGACTGAATTATAAAAACATTTGATTAAAAGCTTACGAAAGCAAATTAAATTGCATTTGGGTGTGTATTACTGGCATAATAAATGTGAACATCAACATACGTGTTAAAATGCATTGATGAGTATGAAAATCATTTTTGAAAAACAATGTCAGGTAGCCTAGTTATTCCATAATGAATCGATGCCAACAGAAAATAATTAAAATGCACTATAAATATCACTGCTTTGACAGCACGTTTTGTCATCGTTGTCATATTAGACAGGCAGCGACAATGTGTGGGAATCTCAGAACAGACCCGTATGACAGAAGCACCCTTAGGTAAAGGCTTGAGCTCACTGCAGTACAGACAGAATGGTGTCTCTTCCCCAGGTACAGCCGCAGTGTATCTGTGAGCGAGGTACAGAGGGGAGGGTGTTTTCCAAAGCAGGGCTTCCTGCCGTTTCCTGGGAAACGGAGCGCAGGTGTGTGTGTGTGCGGAGCGTGTGT